>NW_028234430.1:15687447-15689947 GCF_977035675.1 Penaeus japonicus
AAGAGCCCTGTCATAGTTATAAGACAGGATGATAGCCTTTTTTTCTGTACTCTATCACATGTGGCAATTTTACAAGATTTACTGGAGATTTCAAAGTTAAAGGGCCAATAAAGGAAGAAAAAAAAACTGTTTTAAAGTATTGGGCGTGCCTGGAACAAGCCCACACTAACCACAAAATTGCTAGTTAACCAAATAAAAGACTACAGTAGTTTTTATAAATCTTTATCTCGTATTTTACTACCTCCTTTTTTGTATTTCTGTCAACATATCTTTCATATCAATCATCCACACACACACGCACACACACATATATATGTGTGTGTGTGTGTGTATGCCTGTGTTGTGTGTTCATAAATATAAGTAAATAAATATATATATATATATATATATATATATATATATATATATATATATATATATATATATATATATACGTATATATACATATATATGTGTACATATATATATACATATATATATATATATATATATATATATATATATATATATATATATATATATATGATAAAAGTTGATAAAAGATGTCAAAGGAAACTGATTTTTCCTGTAGTAATGATGGCCAGGAAGGAAAGAAAATTACACTGCTTAATTGAAATGCCTTTAATGTGTAGTCGTTATGGTCCCGGCTGAGCTGGCGTAGTCTAGAGAGATTAGAAAAAAAGGAGAGAGAAAAAAAGAACGAGATTAACCGGGTATCCTTACTTTTTCTCCTGCGAAATTGCGAACGACTCTTTAACATATTAGAGGTGTTTCGGGGACGAGAAGGATTTTCATGGGTAATTCTGCAAGTTTTTATTAAATCATTTTATGTCAAATTTCGTGTATACTTTGATTAAAGTTTCAGCTTGATGCAGCTACTGTTTTTTTTGTTTTTTTTTGTGTCATTATGTCGATGTAGAGATGAATTTTCAGAACTTTCTCCACTTTTTAAGAAATACTTTGTATTTCGATTAATTGTTCTGTTCTCTCATTCTACATGATATTAAATTTACTTTTGTCACTTGATTTTTTTTTCTGTCTCTCTCTCTCCTCTCTCTTTGTCCCTGTCTCCCTTGTGCATTCTAGGTAGAAGATTCAAATAATTGTATGACATCAGTATTTCAATGCTACCCATCCTAAATGATCTTATATTCCAAATGTCCATTCCATTATTGTTATAGTGTTACGAAAGTGCATTATCTGTGGTAGAACTGTGTTGTAGAATCCTTTAACGTGCTGTATAAGCTCGACTGTCCCGTTTTTTTAATGCTAATAGACATTCGATTTGTTTCGTACTAGACCTCGCCCTCCAATATTTGCAATGAGGTTAAGCTAATGACTAGCATTCTTAAGGATGGGACTCGCTCGCATTTTTGTTATTATCATCATTTTTCCCCTTATTTTTTTCGATCAAACTACTAGAGTGACTAGATGGCTGAAAAAGGAACACACTTTCATTTTTCTGTCTGAACTATACACTAATGACATTGTTATGCGAACTTTACTTAATGTCTTTTGCTCAAATTTCAATAACATAAGCCGAAATGCACTAAACTTCCAAGGATCAAGAAGTATAACAAAATATGGAATTGAATGCATTTTTATTTTCATGGATCACGCAGTCAAAAGAGGGCAAAGTTGCAAGGTAAGTTTGCTTAGCAAATATCAGCAACAATATCATATAATCCTCGTAAAATATCTGCCTCTAAAGTGCAATTCTGAAGGGAAAGTCTGGTAAGAGATATTCCAAATGGGTTTCAAGGTAGTATTAGATACGATGAATAAATCGGAGAGGAGATGTGATCTACAAGCAATCACACACACGCGAAAAAGAATCCAAGAGCTCATCAACTTCCTGTACAGACGTACATGCACATTTCAAGACACACACACAGACACATACACAAATACCTCCCTCTCCCTCACACACGTTTGTCCAGACAAGGAGAAAGTTGGAATAAGGGGCGCGTAAGAGGGTAAACAGAGGAAAAGAAGAAAGAGCAGAGTCGACATGTCAAAACGAGCCTGGAAAGGAGACGACTAAGCTTCCTGTCTCAAAATTACAAGGCGGCTTCGCTGCCAAGGGAGTTAGAGTTAGTTAAGGCTGATCAAGGAGAGTCCCGGTGCAGCTAGACTGTCAGTCACAAATGGGAATGGATTTTATAGTTGTTCTATTTCTTAGGTATTATTTTACGTACGTCTGTTTCTAGTTCTTTTCTATTTAGCTTTGTTCATATGCAGTATTGGTAGTACAAATACCCTCATTACTATAAATCCGTCGAATATATAAGTAAACGGGTTCGAGTCCCGGTCAGGGAGGTAAAATGTGTATATATAATATGTAAGTAAACGTTTATGATAAAGACGAACAAAATGAGGTAAAAGAAAAGAAAAGAAAAAAAAAACTTGAAATGAAACGATATGATACTCCACTCCACGTAACTTTATATCACGGATGACACACGCACATAAAATCTCCGCATGAGAGGAAAACTTTTCT
>NW_028234430.1:15702447-15712447 GCF_977035675.1 Penaeus japonicus
CTACTTTCTCTCTCTCTCTCTCTCTCTCTCTCTCTCTCTCTCTCTCTCTCTCTCTCTCTCTCTCTATATATATATATATATATATATATATATGACGGAAGGCGATTGAATAAAAAATGCAGAGAATTCAACAAGTCCCACGGCCAATCCCCCCTAAGCTTGAGCGGTAACAGCCCTGCTCGAGCCAGCGCAATAGTCCTCAACCAAATAACTGTTTGCTCAAAGGCGACACCGATAGGAATGTCGCTCGTGTCCCGCTGCCCCTTCCATTGGCGCACAAGGAACCGCGAGCGCTATTGCCAGAAATTTACACGCCGCAGCAGGAAGGGAGTGCTGGCGGCGCTGAAAGGGAGTCACAGTCGTTTTTCATCGGAGGATACGGTTTGTGAGCTCACGGATGCCTGACTTACATGTCCTTGGAAATGACGGAAATTCTGACACAGTCGGTTTTTTTTTCTGCATTTGCTCTATCTCTCTTTAGCTTTTCTTCTTTCTCTCTCTCCAGAAACAGATGAAGGAAGTTAAATATTCCTAATACTTTCCATCAAAAGCATTTATATTTGTATGTTATCTAGGTCATATTCAATCGCACGCGCAGAACACGCACGCACGCACGCGCACACACACACACACACACACAC
This sequence comes from Penaeus japonicus, assembly GCF_977035675.1. Classification (NCBI taxonomy): domain Eukaryota; kingdom Metazoa; phylum Arthropoda; class Malacostraca; order Decapoda; family Penaeidae; genus Penaeus; species Penaeus japonicus. The sequence continues at coordinate 15,703,089 of NW_028234430.1, forward strand.
ACACACACACACACACACACACACACACACACACACACACACATACACACACACACACACACACACTTAGTAAAGTAAATCAGAAACCATACTTTCTTGAATATCATCACTGAAATACTATCATTCTTGCTGATCCCGCCTGATTTTATCCCCATCGAAGGAGTTTTTTTTCCAATATTAACATAATTGTAATATAACCAATTACATCCTTATTCAGATTAAATTAATTTTCAAAACTTTGTTATCATTGTGTACTCTTCATGAATATGTATACACTGCAGAAAAAAAAAAACAGCCCCTGCTCAAATCGCGATTTTCAGCCGATGAAGCTGGAACATTTGGGTAGTAATATTTAAATTGCTTCCACTCCACCTTCTTCGACAAAAAGGAAAACTAGAGGTAATAATATGTAATAAATGAAATCACTGAAATCAGGCATTGTTGCAAAAAGATTCCCTGACCACTGTCTTCCTTCAGAGCCAGAGTAAGGATATAAGGAAACTTAACTTTTCAGCTCACAATTCCTTCCTACTCTTCCTTAGGTTTGATTTTTTGGCCGATGGAGATAAGAATGATCTCATTAAGTTATTTTGAAGATGATGATCAGGACATGACTATTTGGTATTTTTGGATTCTTGCATATTTTTCTACTTGGAATTAGAAACATGCAAACCTTTATATGGAAGAATATCCTTATTACCTTTCCCACTGAGCCTTTCTCAAGTACTTTTGTTTCGGAAGATGCTATTCGTTTCATTTCCTTCAAAAATCAGTGCTAAGGCATACTTTTGCCACTTTTATCAATTGTTTAGCAATTTCTGAAGCAAGATCAAAATGGAAAAAAGTAATGGGCTTTTCATTGTTTTTTTGAAGAGCTAGAGACTTCCCCCATCTTCCTAGCCTCAAATATCACAGCCTAAAAAACGCCCGAAATATCTTCTCGATTTTCGTTTGAATTACTGCAAGTCTCCTTGCACCAGCCAACCAAACACACAAAAAAGAAGTGGTTACATTACGGGTGTCCGGGGGAATGCCTTAACAACCACTTTCAAGACCTATAACGAGTGCGTGGCCATCAATGAGTTGGCAGCTGGATTTATTGAGTGTAACAGTTGGACGGATTAGACTTGTTGGCCAATGATAGTGGAGCTGTCATAAGTTCATGCTGGAAGGAAATGTCAAGGTTTATCATGCATCATGCTCAGTAAACTTCAGAGCCTTTGTAGAATGTTCCTATTCACTTTGCTGATGTTTTGGTTGGCCTCTGAGAGGTGCACACTTCGTACACATCGCTTCTCACTACCTCAGGTCTTGAAACAAGTTAGATTGTTTCAATATGTTTCCTATTTTTATGCACTTGTCGTTTTCTCGTTGTTTGTTCGGCATTGCTGTTGTTTGATAAGCTAAGACTATTCACAGATTGGATGGCATTATCTACCTACTCATGCAGTAGGTAGGTACTCTAATGAGGCTTATTTAGGCTCCACTTTTCTTTCCCGTAGAATTTTTCTATTCCGTACCTGATAAAGCTTAACTTGCTACAATAGAACACCAACTCACTTCCCCAGGTGTCACATGGTGTAGATTCCATTGTTTTGAATATATTTGAAACTTAAATCTATTTCAATTTCTTATTCTTGCTCTACTTATGAATATGAACATTATATAATTTTATGTTAAACACACCAATGGCTCAAATGTCCCATGATGATCTGAGTCGAGTTGTGCGGTAATGCGGAAGTAACAGGCATTGACTAGTTGTTTTTTTGTTTTTATATATACCAAGTACAAGTTGTGTATTTTATGTGTATTATCAACTGGCAATAGCAATATCAGTAGATCAATCTGGATTATGCTTTGATAATTCTATGATATTGCTTTGGTTGATGAATAATTCACATTGATTAATGGTTATTTTCATAATTTACATGTGAATGTGTTAGATCCTCTGCTCCAGATAAACTAAAAGTAAATTATAAAGTAAATAAATAGTAGGAAGATTATATGCGTCTAAGGTTAGCCTTCCTTCATCCGCGCCCACCTCCTTGTCATTAATGTAAATTAATGAAACGGAATGCCTTTGATTAAAACAAGAAAAGTATCCAACATCATTAAAATTGTCGCTGGTTAACTCTTCAAAGAAAATGAAATAAAGTTGATAGGAATCACCTCCCATCGTTTTTTAATGAATCCACAGCTTTTAAAATCCCCTAAAACATATTAATAGATTGTCACCCACCAATCAATATGGTATACTAGTATGAGTATATTCCCTTCAGCAAATTGATGGTAATATCAGCCCATACTTATTTGTAAAGAGTGAAAATTTTGATTTTAGTGATTACTGGCCTGGGCCCCCACAGCACGACCTTTTGCGGATTACCTATTTCTTTCGAGGATACAGAAATTATATATATATCTATATATCTATCTATATATATATATATATATATATATATTTATATTTATATAGAGAGAGATATATACATATCTATATATATATATATTTATTTATTTATTTATATACATATAGATACACATACACATACATGCATACATGCATACATACATACATACATACACACTCAGACACACACACACACACACACACACACACACACACACACACACATATATATACATATATATATATATATATATATATATATATATATATATATATATATATACAGATATATATGTATGTATATATATACATATATATGTATGTATATATGTATATATATATATTTATTTATGTATATTTGTATATATATATATATATATATATATATATATATGCGCTCTCTCTCTCTCTCTCTCTCTCTCTCTCTCTCTCTCTCTCTCTCTCTCTCTCTCGCGCGCGCACACACACACACACACACACACACACATGTATGTATATATAATGATCTATCTTCCGCGGATGTCATCCTGGGAATGGAACAAAACAAACCTACTAGACCCAATGGAATTGCCTTAGGACACATCGCAGTGCCAGAAGAATTTGGTATAGACAGTATATCAGAAATGTGGAATGAAGCCTCTGACAGTGGAGGAAAACATGACCGAATCTAGTCCATTGCCCTTCTCGTGAAACCAGGTGCGGTAGAATGTGAACTACAGAGATCAACCAGCTTAATGAGCCATATAATCTAAATTCTAATGAGAGTAATTACGAAGAGGACTAGAACCCATATAAGACAAGAGAAGATAAAGGAACATGGAATGTGTTTAGAATGTAGATAGAGAGCAATCAACATGCAGAGAGACATGTTTGTATGCTTTATCAACTATACAAATTCTTTTGATAAATTTAGTAAAGCAAGGAGACACTTTTTTTAAAATCTGTTAGACCAAATTAATTTTGTTGGAATAAAAATCTGAGGATTATTAGGAAGCAGTCTGGTTAGCTCATTGGTAGCGTGTCGACTTCACATCCCCGTGGTCAGCAGATCGAGCCCCGTCCAAGCTCGTGAGTTTCCACTGTCACCTGGCGGTTACTGACGTAGCTGGGCACTGCGTTGGGTAAGGACCAAGCTCAGATCGAGTCAACACTCGTTGGCACATTCTCTCACGAGTCAGCACACGCTGGCACAGGCGGGCTCGCGTCAGTGCATACAAGCCCGGCGTAGCATCTGCTCCGCAAATCTGGCTTATCCTTATCCTTATTAGGAACAAGTACTGGGACCAATTTGGTTGTATTTGAATCGAAAATAACGAAGATCCAAAGAGGAACGAAACAAAGCTGTGAAAATGTGGATGTTAAGAAGAATGTTGAAAATATCCTGGACGGAGCATGTTTAAAAATGAAGAACCGGGATAGAGCAACGTATGTGAGCACTGATAAGGAAAAACAAATCGAGCTTTTGTGGGCACGTGGTGAGAAAAAAGGGCTGGAATGTCTTGCTATCTCTGAATAGATCGAAGACCAAAGAGCTAGAGGAAGGCAAAGGATTACGCGTATCAACAGCTCCGGCGGATGGATGAAAGGATCTGGTAGGGAGGTTTTGATTACATACAAGGGAAGAGAACTGTGGGCAGGACGTACCTTTAGGAGATGATGGACCCAATTGGAAACAGTATTGGTGGGCCCAGATCCGTGCTAACTTGTACCAATGACTGTCGCATTATGGAAATGTGAAAAAACAACAACAAGGAAGGTGTGATTCCACCGTAGTGTGGATCTCATTTGGCTTAAACCCGGCTCCGGCTGTGGAGATCTATGACAGCCAACGTTCTGCTGGAACAGAGCACATAAGAAGAAAACACACATCACACGCACGCACGCACACGTACACGTACACGTACACGTACAGTCGTACGCGTACACGTGTATATATATATATATATATATATATATATATATATATATATATATAGATATATATATATATATATATATATTTATATATATGTATATATTATATATATATATATATATATTTATATATATATATATATATATATATATATATATATATATATAGTTATGTGAATGTATATATATATTTGTATATATATGTATATATATATATATATATATATATATATATATATATATTTGTACACACACACACACACTCACACTCGCACACACACTCATACTCACGCACACACACACACACACACACACACACACACACACACACACACACACACACACACACACACACACACACACACACACACATATATATATATTCATAGTGACATAAATACATTGATAGTAATGATAAAGTTATTGATCATTATATCAAAGAATTCAATAAAAAAAAAGATAATCTTCCGATTGGAATTACTGTATTCATGCTGTATTTCCCACTCCCTGTTGTATAATAAAGGGATTGAGCTTCTTTAACGAAGGTACTCCTCTCATTGAGCAAATATGTCAATCCAGCATATAGAAATTCATAATCTGAAATAATACAAGATATCACTTTTTTTATTTTTCGACGTTGTTTAATCAAGAAATGGAGCTGTTCATATTTGCACCGCCCCCGTAAACCAAAACAGAAACAACAAAAACAAGGGAACGAAGGAGAATATGAATTGTTTTTATTGACATGTATGTGCACCGTATCAACAGACATATTCGTGATTTGTTTCGGACTCTATTTTACCCTTAATATAGCACAGGAGATGATACCAATTTCACCAGACAGCCGTCAAAATTTCATCAGATTGCACCAACGGATTAAAATTATGCAAAATAGGGTTTTATTTTAAATTAATTATGATTTTACAATGAAGTTTTGTTTTCATCCTTATTTTGTTTAATTTTTTAAAAAAGCTTATACTCTGTATCTTGTACATATTTTATATTCTGTATTATTATGTAACAAAAATGTAAAAAAAAAAAAAAAATGCAATAAAATATCTTTCACACGAGAAAAATGAAATACAATCCTCTGCGTTATATGAAAACCGTAAAGACACAATAATAAAGCTCTCATCTTGACAACAAAATGTATTTTGATCAAGTTCAAGGCTTTATATACGATACGGCAAACAAATTATTTCTGTAGAATAAATTTCAAAAAAAAAAAAATATATATAATGTTGTCTAAAGCATTTCATGATTACAGTTGCTAGATTGTAAACTTCCCTACTGCTGCAGTGGCAGACAGTCTGAGTTGGCGGTTGTGATATTGAGCCTTTTTTCTCTTTTATTTCTTTCTTTATCTTTATTTTACCGACTTAGTTTATATTTCCAACGTTCGTAATTGCTTAAGATCTTAGAATTTGAAGTAGCGCTTAACTAAATTTTCATCAGATTTCACCAAATATTGCCTGGTTCCAAACCATTTTTTTTTTTCACCTTCTAGCAACTCGACACAGGAGACATTTCATATTAAAAAAAAAAAAAAATCCTTGTGGGCGGAGGGAAGGAAACAGGAAAATAATGCGTAGGTTTATTTGTGTGAACTTCCATCTAAATGTCATCCTGCTGTTGCAAACTGCAAGAGCAATATAGTTGATATTAGAATTAACACTCCAAAACGCCAACGGAAAGTCAGTCGTCCAGAATTCAAGCTATGTTGTAAACCTCAAAATGGTTCATGTAAAAGATAATTATATAAAGGTCAGTGACTTTAACCATCTAATATTGTCTAGTAATGATTCTCTCTGTAACCTTCTCCTCCGCCGTCTCTCTCTACATGTCTGTTTCTATCGTGTATCTTTGATTGTTACCACACTCATATTTGGTCAACCGTTCTGGTCAAATCCTTGTTATGGTTCAATTTATCTCATATATAAATATTATTAACTATACATATCTATTTCTATCTACCTGTCTGTCTATCTATGTCTATATATATAAATAAATAAATGTGTGTGTGTGTGTGTGTGTATGTGTATGTCTGTGTGTGTTTGTGTGTGCGCGTGTGCGTGCGTGTGCGTGTGTTAGTGTGTGTGCATATGTGTGTGTGCGTGAGAATGAATGTTTGGACTTGTGTTCCTGTTCAGGAAAACTCAAACATGTAACCTATAGATATACTTTGCCAACTACAACTACTTTTAGTTACACTTGAAAGCTGTCTGCTTACACAGAAGCAAGTACCTACAATGTGGTGTTTACAAATCAAACAAACCCCTCTTGTTAGGACGCGTTTTGTGCTACTTTATTCAATCGGTGACACCTCTCTTGTTTATCATCAAACCAACTTCTCAAACAAGTTTCCCTTATTGCTTGTGTGTATGATTGGATGTGAATGTGTGTATCTGTGTGTGCTGTGAGGCCTGTTGCAGAGAGATATGACAACAATATCAAATAAGATACGGTAAAGCCAGTTTCTTTCTTCTCGGTAAAAGCACTAAGGTTCTTGTGCAATAGCCTAAGGAGCTATTGCTTAATAGAGTAATCAAATTCAATTAATCATAAACCTTTTGTTACAAATGAGAAAATAATTTCACTGTAATTCAATTTCCTTAACTGATAACAAGGCTCGGTCGCACCAATTCTAGACCGGCGGATATTGGAAAGGGTATGAGCCCAGCTTAACCAGCAGTTCCACAATTGGATGTCGAATCTCGGTCTTTAATATAGCAGCGGCGATGTTTCCTTGCATTCATTACATCTCTATGTCGTATCATTTACGACTATTGCCTGGTGATTATCTAATCAGGTTAACTTATACTTCGTCGGAATGTGTTTACATGTTTTTTTATTTATATAAAAGGGTATAATTCGTCTCCCTACATGCACGCAGGCAAGAAATGGAGAATGACAAGGTTGAACAAGTGTCAGTGTTGTAATATTAAGGTATAAAATATTTTGCTGAAATATCCAATAAGCTCCCTTTAATCCTTGTGATATTCAACATTGTGCACTGTGCAGCCCTGTGGTAACGTATTCGGACGGGCAATCTTCCTGACCCAAGGCCAATCCCGCGCCGCAAAGCCACGCACACGGGGTAATTTCGAAGCATAATAAATAGACAGCCTTACTCTGACTTGAAGTCTGTCCCCACACCCGAAACTATTACTACTATCATTACTATTATTTCAATCATTATTATTAACCCTCTTTCTGGAGACATATACACTAACACAGTATCGGTCGGACTTTTCGAACAGAAAACCCAACAGATGCGGAGGGCGAAACTGGAGATAGGTGTGTTAGTGCGTGTCGGATAACACACACTCACATATCGATTTGTCTAAACGTGCGATCTATTCACAAGTTTTTCCTCTTGATGTCATTCATTAGCTAGGTCCATATGAATATTTTCATGTATATCGTATCAATTTTGACAATACATATGCACTTGCTTCTTCAGTATAAATTGCACGTACATTTTTTCTCTGTACGGGTTTTTTATTTCCGACGATTACTGTGGTAAGAAAGTGGGCATCCACTATTACACAAATATGTCTCCATTGATAAATATATCTCTGTTGATTCTGGTCGTCATCTGAGTGAATCAGAATCAAGCCTATTTACGCCTAAAACTCAAAGAAAATTCCCTTGTGATTTTCGTCTTCGTTTCCGTCCTTACGGCGGAGTTGGTGCTCACTGTAAAATTAACGCCCGTACTTTCGAAGTTCACTTGTTGAAAACTTGTTTATTGCTTTTATCAATCTCCTGATCTTTTATTGATCATAAGTGACGGAGGCATCTTGCTTGAGTACCTTACTTTTTACCATAAGCGCCTAGTAGTTTTTAACCTAATATTCAGACCCTTTACACTGGGGCTAACGTGTACTATATTGAGGCGTTTCACTACATATATGCATATAGGTAGAGCAGTCAGTCTTTTGAGTTTACGAGATGGATCAGATTATCGAACAGATTATCTAGACCGTCATGCCCTTGCATTACATAATTTAGATTTTTCTTAGCTTGTACTCGCCTTACCTCTTTTTATCATACACATATCATCGGCTCTTTTCCTCGCCCGGTCCTCTTCCTTTACGAATTTTGTCGAATTTTGGTCTAACCTACTCTGCTGTACCCTATAGTATCTATCAGGCACCTTCCCAAACTGATTTATAGGTCTTTCCCCTATGCCTTCCCCTGGGGTTATTGCCGGTTCCAGATCTTGGAGCTGAACTAATCGGCCCTCTTTTAGCTGATGTCATAAACACATTTTCCTTCCTTTCTGGCTAATTCATGGCATTACTGTTTATGTACATCGGTCGTCAAAATTATGGATAATTATTCATACTAAATGACCTTTATGGAACTTTATGAAAGCTTATGTACTGTCTGTTTCAACCAGAATTCATGGTAAAACCCCGATTTAAAGGCTATTTTCTGCAACAAGCGGGCCTTTAATCTGTTTCTTGCCAGTGTAACGCATTCTGTCCCAATTCATATAGTAATATTTCATTTTTTTCTCTCTGAAGGTTTTACTGCTTGTTTTCCTGTATATGACCACTAATTCACCGGAACCCTATTTTTCAGTCAATTAGATTTTCAGCAGTTTGAATGCATTTCAAACGGTTACAAATCACCAGCTCTGATACTAAGAACCTGTGTTATTTCAGTAAGGTGAAGAGAATTTGAGAATTTAAAGGTGAACAGCCAAACCGAATGGGATCTACTGTGTCAGGTTGGAAGGACTTATTCAACTGGAAGTAAGGTCCTTATGCTTTTTCCAGATATATCTCATCTTGAAAACATGTTTCTGTTTTGCCTGTCACAGAGGAAAGACTGCAAAAAATAGTTAGGCCAGCTACACTGTTTAACCTCATCATTAGCCTGTAAAATTGTTCTTTTCTTTAAATGTTCTCTTTTCCGATAACCAGTACGACCTTCATTTTCTCCGTGGGTCACTAGAGAATCTAACACTACTGCTATGGATATCAAAAGGGTCTGACATTAGGTAGTGTTGGCCAAACTCTGAGCTCTT
>NW_028234430.1:15772447-15774947 GCF_977035675.1 Penaeus japonicus
GGCTCCTACTGTAGTTATCCTTCTTCTTTTTATTATTAGAATTATCGATGTTTTTACGTTTCCTTCTTCTTATTATTATTATCGTTATTATTACTATCCTGTATATTATCATTATTTTTGTAATTGTTATTATTATCATTATTACTATCAATTTTATTATGAATATTATTGTTGTTATTATTATCATTATCATTATTATTAAATTTGTTGTTGTTGATATCATATCAGTATCGTCAACATTATTGTTATCATTATTATTATGATTATCATTATCGTTATCATTATTATTATTTAATTATTATTATAACTTTTACCATTACCATTATCGTTATTGTTGTAACCATCATTATCATTATTATAAGTATTATATATATATATACACATATATATATATATATATATATATATATATATATATATATATATATATATATATATATATATATATATATGTCGTTATTATTATCATTGTTGTTATTATTGGTGTCATAATTATATTGGTATTGTTCTTATCATTATCAATACTATTGATATGGTGATCTATCTCATTACTCCTATTTGATTTAATTTTCATCATTATTATTATCACTAGAATAGATATTATTATCATGATTATCAGTATCATTGGTATTGTAGCTTTTTACACTTGCATTTTCACTATGTATCCCTGTCGCACAGGAAGGAAAAGTTCGTATACACAGATGGCTTTTAGTTTAGTTCTCTATTTACCACCCTGGCTAACTGCACAGGCGTGGGCAAGCTTTGATACATTGATATAGGGTTATGACCTTGTTAATTAATAACACTGAATTACAAATTAAGGTAATAACATGATTATATTCACTAGTATATCAACTGTAAAAATATATTTGATAAATGATTATAATTTCGGATATAACAAAAGGACATCCATTGCAGTTGATGATATAAAAAATTATATAACTGCATACCTCATGCTAGGCGGCCTGAAAAACTGTATCACATGACACACAGAAATATAGTATTCAAGTGTTCGTTTATATTCTTCGTTGCAAAGTCTGCATTTAGTTTCTTCTACACTGTATTCTGAACTGACCTGCTGATACATTCTGTATCCAGGTCTGATTCTTGCAGTCACAATATCACATTGCCTTGTTCTTATCTTATATGAGCCATAAATCAATTTCTCCTGCGAAAATGGTCATAATGTTTCATGCTACAGCTTTCATGTCTTTGATAGTTCGTCAACTCTACCAAGTCCTTCTGATGGAAGTTCTTATTAGGTGTGAGATCCTAGTAAGAGGTATTTCAAGATCTATATCCACATGCTGCCCTCGCAAGGCGATCAGCATGATCACTCGTGAACCCTCCTACTATCTTGGTGCTGCAATATATTGTTATTATGTACAACATAAGCACATCTTGCTCTACTTCAAACTATAAAGATCCATCAGTGTTGCACACATAGATGCTCACTAATGGTTGCAAAGTCGTACTGCTTTAGTATAGCTGGTGAAATAATGTCTTTTTCAGAGACATTAACATAAGATACGTTCACTGCCGACATTTTCCAAGGTGGAATAGAACGTCCATATGGGTTCCTACCTAAGGGTATATTTAATTGGTATATAATTCATATGTTACTTGCAGCCATAAATTTAAGTATGACTCGATGTTGTTATGCAAGGTTGGATTCTGTATTTTATGTTAAAGTTGCCTTTGGAGCTCTGTAATATATAGGTGATCTTTAATTGCTTTGAAACCAAATATAGCATTAATGTATGATATTCTTTCGATAATAGTTCCGTAAAAAGTTCCGTTCTCATGTTCATAATCTTCGCTGATTTTGATGCACCATGAATGATCCTCGTGGCTGCATTCTGTAGAATATCTGGACACGTAAACTCTGATTCCCTAAATAAAGTAAGGTGTAAGGTATGACACGGATGACGTGTATGTCAAATGCGGCATGAGAAATCCGTAGACTTGATACTGCCTAAAGATATAACTCACGCTATCAACTACAGTATTAATATTATAATTATTGTTTTACTATCATTATTGATACTATTCACTCATCATCATTATCATTATCAGTATTATTATTATTACTATTATTACCATTTTGTTGTTGTTACTTACACTATCAATATTATTATTATCATTACTAGTACTGTCAGTATGATTATTATTACTACTACTACTATTACTATTATTGTTACTATTGCTTATGATATGAATGATATCATTATCAAAATGTGTTTATATAAATCTATGATCGTACATGTTTATATATATATATATATATATATATATATATATATATATATATATATATATATATATATATATATATGTATATATATATAAGGTAAGGCACAGATGACGTGGATATCAAATGCGGCATGAAGAATCCGTAGACTTGATGCTGCCGGAAGATAAAACTTGTGGAAATAGAAAATATTTACGATATCTACTACGGTATTAATATTATAATTATTGTTTTACTATCATTATCAAT
>NW_028234430.1:15874947-15877447 GCF_977035675.1 Penaeus japonicus
ATAATGATGATGATCATTTTATTGATAATGATAATAATGATAATAATAATAATAAGGATAACAATAATAAGATGATTATTAAGAAAATAAATATTGATAAAAGGCAAAACAACAACAATAACAATAATAATCCGGACTGGATTTGATGCTTAATCTTTTTATCCATCTCACCAGCATCGTCCAATATCGAGCCGAGGGACCGGATCCTGAAAACTCTTTGCAACGTGTTTAGGTCATAAATTAAGCGAAATTGCAACCAGTCCAAAAACGTATTTGCGATTTGTTGCAAATTTCTTAAGCTGGAAATAAAAGGAGAGATAAAGGCCACTATAAATGTTTTACTCTTACAGGCATTTCCAGAAAAAAAATTAAAAAAATCGAAAATGCAAATCTAAACCAAAATGCAATTTCTGAAAAGCCCTATTTTGCCACGATAAGCAAAGGATTGTTGGCTTTTTCGACAGGAACAAAGCATACTTGCTTCTGTGCTTAAACTATTATGCCATATTTATAGTATTATAAGGGATATGAACATTATATTAACTGTTATTCTTTTTATTTCATCACATTTTGGAGGCTAATTATTGTGTTCTTTCTAAAACATATTCTTTTTACGCCTGTTTAAGTTTCAGTATCAGTTATTTTGAAATTCCAGCACTCTTTGCCATTCATAAATCATTTCACAATTGTTCCTGACCTTCACTTTTAGCGTTAATATATTAATTATTTTAAAATGTTCTCGCCGGCCGCCAGGCTATGATGAGGTGGCCACATCGAGCACCTCCGGCCGTCGAATAGGATTCCGTAGTATTTGTGTCACTCAGCGGCTCAGTTAAAAAATTCTGCACCATCTGATTATGCTGTGCATCAACTCACACTTATGACTGTAGTAATTTTCTGAGTTGTTGACGAAGTGGTTTACGTTGTGCAGATTCAGTTTGCTGACAGATATGGCCGATGTAGTGCTACCCACTCTTTTGCTGAAGGGTGTCATTTTGCAAGTGTCTGTGTATTTGGAAGGACTTCTTGATTAGAGAGTGAGAGGTGCATTCAAGTATTGTTTGCGTGCAAAAAATTCGCCTAACAAAGTTGAAGATTGTTGCTATATTGCCGTTAGATTTTACAAAACTATATGCAAATTTGGCAACAAGGCTATCTCCCCTTGAAAATTAAAGATATAGGGTGGGTCAGAGGTGGTTAGGATATTATTCATATGCAAAATCGTTGACACCATGACAAATCTTGAAGGAGTCAGCAACAGTGATTTGTCTTCTAGTTTTAAAAAAATCAATAAAGAACACCACCATTAAGTGTCTTAAAGCTCTGCAAGAAAATCAGAAAATCCACTTCATTTGTTGGCTTTTAGCTGCGACCACTATTTTATTGTCGATATTCAGAACAGCCCTTCAAACGTAGAATAAAATCGGAAGAGAACTTGGCTTTCCAAAGAGGTACTTACATCAACAAGCACCCATATAACACAAATGGTATTCTTATCCATTTTGCTACTGACCAATGATATTCCTGAGGAGGGACAGATCTTGCAAAGAATGTAAGTAAGAAAATGTAAGAAAAATGGACATAGAGACCAACCCACTCAAGAATAGAGATATTTACATTTTTGTAATATTTATCAATGTGACTTATGAACTATACATTTTAAAAATATAGTCTGTTAGCATGTACACATTGAGATAGTGTTTTGGCTAACAGTTTATCACTAATTCAATGAAACAATACGCAGTGCATATACGACTTCAGATGTATTTGAACAGAAAAATAGTGTCAAAGAGTAAGTTTATGCCTAGTCACAACCAAATCAGTGACAGATTAATTGACAGCAAGAAGAAGGGTGGCAAAAGAGGCAATTACAGCTGCATCACAAACCTGCGAACAACGAGGTAGAAAACGTGGCAATAAAAAAAAAAAAAAAAGTTGTAATTATGGCTAAAGTTATAGGCTTGGGAATTGATGACATGTGGATGTAATATTTCTTACAAAGATAAAAGTCTTGAGCTTTTGTAACTGAAAAATCCCTAATGATCTAAAAATAAGATAGTTCCGACTTCAACAGAAAAACAAGAACATTTTTGGCCGGCCAACGGTTAAACAGAAATTCAATGCTATTTCTTAAATGGAAATTGTACTAGTGAAATCTACATTAATTACAGCAAGAAATACATGTCTATGCTCCTATCAGTCGTAGTTGCCCATATATATTTTTAAATTGCACCTGAGGGTTTAGATATTTTTTTCTTTTTTTTTAAAAACCGACTATTATTGTAACACCATAATGAAAACAGTATAAAGCGCTTTTCGTTTCTCTCTACATTTCCCCATGAGTTGTCGCATGGAGAATATACTGTCATCTGCTCTAACCCCTTTCATAAAACCTAATTCCTGTCTTCCCAACTTCACCTTTGGTCATAGTCCACCGCCCATAATCTTCTGAAATACGTTGAAAGTATCGGAAATGATTTGATTTCTCTATAGTTTTCCC
>NW_028234430.1:15887447-15889947 GCF_977035675.1 Penaeus japonicus
ACGATGCAAAATAGGAAACTTGATGGAAGAGGAGAAAAAGATTGCTAAAAGAAGAAAATATATCAATGTTTTAGAGCAATGGAAAAAAACAAAACTTGCAAAAGGAGGGGAAAATGAGACGTCTCAAAAGATAAAATTATATAAGATATTAAGGTATTGCATTGCAGAATTAATTGCCGCAAAATACCACAAAAAAATTTAATCAGAACACAGAGCATAACCAAAAAAGCTGGACAGGAAACTGAAAGTGATATAAGGCACATGATGCAGAAGAAAGCATAGAAGTCCATTAGATTAAAAAAAAGAAAAAAAATAAAAAAAAAATAAAAAGAGTTTAGAATGGTTAAAGCCATAGAAAGAAAAGATAAATAACAAGACACACGAAGAATCAAGATCTGAAAATAACAATAGACGATATAAAATAATAAATAGTTAAGGTACCGAAATGGAAATGCAGAACAGTTGGTGTTAATGCTCTGATCAAGTGAAATATTCCATGGCACAAGGATATAAAAAATCGATTTTTAGACTACTTTACCATTTGTATGGAAGTTATTGACTCCGAACAGCATTTACCAACATATTGAGAGCGGGGGATAGTTTTCCTGGAGCTCTAAAGTTTGCAAAATGAACAGCAGTTTCTTGAATGCCTGTGCATGGTGAAGGCAGGTTGGCACTATCATAAAAATGAATCCTCAGAAATTGATACTAAATGCACGGAGATGTCGAAATAAGGAGATTAATTTTTCGGAATTTTATGACAATTTGTCCTAATCCTCACTATCCTCATCTACGTTTTCATTTTCATCTTCATCTTCATCTTCATCTTCTTCATCTCCATCTCCATCTTCATAATCATCCTCATCTCCACTCCATCTACATCTCCATATCCATCTTCATTATCATCATCATCATCATCATCATCATCACCATCGTCATAATAATGATAATGATAATGAAAACAATAATCAGAATATAGATAATACTGATTATTATGATAATGATAATGATGATGATAAGATAATGACAGTAATAATAAAAATGATAATTTATATGATAATGAAATAGTTATAAAGATAATGATAATATTAATGATGATGATAATAATGACAATTAATCAACAATATTAAGAAAATAGTAGTGATAATAATGATAATCAATAATTATGATAATAGTAAATATGTTAATAAAAATTAAAGTAATAATAACAGTAATAATGATAATGATTATAATAATGATGATATTAATGATACTGATAATTGTAGTAATAATGAAAATGATAATAATATTAAGAATGATAATGATTATGGTAATAATTGATATAAGTAACAACAATATCATAATCTTGATATTCCCAGCAATAGAAATCTTGATAGTAGTAATAATGATATTAGAAATGAAAATGAAAATGCTATATCTTTAATAACAATAATGAATAAAGATATTCATAATAGCAATAATAACATATTTAATGATAATATTAACATAAATATTAAGAATAATGGTAAGAATAATGGATAATAACAGTAACGACATTAGTAATAGTGATGATAAAGATAATAATACCGAGATTAATAAAGATGATGAAATGATAACAAGGATAATAACGACAATAGTAATGGTGAAGAAAAAAATACAATAATGATAAGAGTAATAGTATTCATATTGATTATAATGATAGTAATGCTGAAAAGAGTGATGATAACAATAACAAGAACAAAAATCACAATGATAATGATAACAATAACAGTCATTATATTTATAATAGTAGTAAGTAATTATCATTATTCTTAAGATAATCATGATAGTAAATGCGATAAAAAATAATGATAATCACCATCATCATTATTGTTATTGTCATCATTCTTAGCATATAAATTATTCTTTGTTATTACTGTCATCATTTTCATTATTATTGTTATCGTTATTTTTATTAGTAGTAAGAAATGGTAGTCATATTGTTTTTATCATTATCATTACCAATATAATGATTATTATTGTCATTAGTATTATCATCAGTATAATTATTATCATTATTAGACTATAAATATCACTAATATTATCTTTATATCACTATCATATTCATAATAGATTTATATTATAGTTATTATTATTACCATGATTATCATCATAAAAATCATTGTTATAATGTTTATTATGACTAATGTTATCATTGTCTTTATTCTCTTATCATTTTTATCAAAATTATTACTACTTTTGTTATTATTACTGTCATTTTTGTTATTACTATTCTCATTTATGAATATCATCATTATTGATATTATCATTATTGATATCATTATTTATGTTATTTTCATTGTCATTGTTGAAAATACTATTATCATTGCAATTCTTATTGTTATTATTATCTTTATTGATACTATTATCATTATTATCATTATTGTTGTTGTTATCAATATTGATGTTACTATTATCATTGTTATCTTTATATCAGTAAATGCGATAATAACAAAAATTGTGAGTAAGTAACAAAATTGAT
>NW_028234430.1:15904947-15909947 GCF_977035675.1 Penaeus japonicus
CTCGTTCAACTGTCGAGTAATTGCACTCAGCTTTAGAGAGTCTACGGCTATGATAAGCGACGGGAAACAATCTGCCATCAAATTCTTGCAGAAGAATTGCTCCAACACCTTCTCCCGACGCATCCGTCCGCAGTGTAAAGGGTTTATCTTTCGATGGAAGCCGTAAAATTGGTTCAGAACACAGGATCTCCTTGAGTGCGATGAAGGATCTCTCCTGTGCTGCACCCCACACCAACTTGTTACTGCAATCTTTCTTCAGGAGGTTAAGTAGCGGGAGAGAAATTTGCGTAAAATCTTTGATGAAGCTCCGGTAGTACCCAACGAGTCCGAGGAAAGAACGAAGCTGGCGTTGATTGGTGGGCTGTGGTGCCATGCGAATCTTCTGTATTTTCTCTTGTTGACACTCGCATTTGCCATCTCCAATAGTGTGACCAAGGAAGTGTGTTCGTGTGAACGCAACCTCACACTTGCTTGGTTTAAGAGTCATTCGGTGATGAGATAATTTTCTGAAGACTATATCCAGAAGCTTATGATGCTCAGCTAAAGTTGAAGTATGGATAAGAACATCATCCATGAATATTTCTACTCCCGCAATGTCTCCTAGTACCTGACGCATGCACCGATTGAAGACTGAAGGAGAGTTGGTTAATCCGAAGGGGAGTACTTTATATTGATACAGTCCACAAGGAGTCTTGAAGGCGGTTATCTTCCTGCTTTCTGGATGCAAAGGAATCTGGAAGAATCCTTTAGTAAGGTCCAGTTTTGTAAAATACTTTGAACCAGATAAACGTGAGAAGATAATGCGTTGATCAGACATTGGTTCTGCTTCAAACTGAGTAGCTGCATTGACACGACGATAGTCTCCGCAAATCCTGATGTCTCCTCCTTTCTTCTTAACTACGACTATAGGTGAACAATAAGAGCTCTTGGATGGTTCAATAATTCCAATAGCTTCCAGCTTCTTTATCTCTTTGATTACCAAGTCGACATACCGTAAGGGTATGGGATATGGCTTGGTACGAACTGGCTCTTTATCACGAAGTACGATTCGATGCTCTTCCACCTTGGCAACTCGGGGTTGATCAGAAAATATTTCGTGGTATTTCTGGATGATCTCTTGGAGGTCTGCCTTCTGGTGGTCATCTAGCTTCGGATTTATAATTAGGTTCTCTGGTCCTTCCATCGAATCAGCCTCAGGAGTCAGGGGCTGACTGAATCCAGAGTCTTCAGGTATAATGGTTGCAGTGCACTCGTACTGCTTGAAGTTATCAATGTTCATCTTAGTGGACGAGCGTCGACGACCATTCACACTGCGTCGACGGTCTCCTGCTTGCTGCTGACGAGTCTTATGGCAAGTCTGGGGCGCAGGGGAGAATCTTGGGAAGTACTTCTTTATCATGTTAATGTGGAAGCGTTTCCTCTCATGACCTATTTCTACGATATAATTAACGTCGGAAACTCGTTTAATAATCGTATAAGGTCCACTCCACTGTGCTAAGAGCTTGTTTGTGCTTGTAGGCAGCAATATCAAACACTGATCTCCTTCATCGAGAGTGCGAAGCTTGGCCTTCCTGTCGTAATAGGACTTTTGAGTGGCCTGGCTTTTCAAAAGTTCCTCCTTGGCGAGTTCGCATGTAGAGTGCAAACGTTCACTCAGATCAAGAACATACTGATAGGAGGAAGTAATTACTGGGTCGTCCTCATTGTTGTCCCACACTTCTCTCAAAACCTGCAATGGACCTCTCACTGGCCTGCCATATACCAGCTCGAATGGAGAGAATCTTAGGGAACTCTGCGGTGCTTCCCTGTAGGCAAATAGCAGCGGTGCCAAGAAACGAGGCCATTCCCGTGGTTGGTCTGCTGCCATGCGCTTGAGCATCTTCTTGAGTGTTCCATTAAACCGCTCACAAAGTCCATTCCCTTCTGGGTGGTATGGTGTCGTCCTCATGCCTTTTACCGACAGGAGCTTCCAAGTCTCTTCCATCATGGCTGATGTAAACTGTGTGCCCCTGTCACTCAGTACTTCCCTCGGTATGCCAATCCTGCAAAACACGTTGAAGAGCGCCTCTGCAACCGTAGCAGCCTCTATGTTTTTCAGGGCGACAGCTTCCGGCCATCTCGTCGCAAAATCAACAATGGTAAGGATGTACTTCGACTTGTCATCGGCACTTGGCATAATGGGACCAACAATATCCACAGCAACGCGGGAGAACGGTTCTGAAATCACAGGGAGCGGCTGTAGGGGTGCCTCGGTATTTCGTCCCTTATCAGTGGTCTTCTGGCAGACGTCGCAGGAACGGGCGAGTCGTAAGATCTCGGCCCCCATTCCGGGCCAGAACATGGTGGTTTGAATTCGAGCGAGAGTTTTGGCTGCTCCCATGTGACCGCCCAGTAGAGAGTGGTGCCCCAACCTGAACACCTGTTGGCGGCAACCAGCTGGAACGACGAACTGCAACTTTACTTCACCCTGAGGCAAGACAGTTCGTCGATAAAGTCGATTATTACGCCATACAAAGTCTGTCTTTATCCCCTTGTAGAGACGGACGTGACGTTGCTCAGCGTATTCACGTAGCTTGAAAAGGGTGGCGTCATTTTTCTGCTGCTCTGCAATGTCCTCGCCCTTAAGTAATGTCTCGAGACCTTGCGGACTTGCCAGTGGTGTGCTGTTCTCAGAGCGACGTGCAGCAGCTCTCGTTGTGACAGCAGCACTGGTCTGATCCGCAATTTCTTCGGATGAGGTCAGCACATCACGAACTGCAGGGGATTCTGACATAGGGGTGACATCTCGTGCAGGAGGCCCATTCTCCTCTGCCGTTTGTGTCATCGCGTCCTTGCCTCCTTCCTCCTGCGTCTGGGTCTGGACTTCGCTTGCCGGGACCATAGTGGCTCCAGGCACATTGCCCAGGACAAAATCGAAGGCGGGGCTATCCATGACAGCAGCAGTCACAGTGCCTGTAAAGTAAGGGGACTGGCAGAAAACTTTTGCCTCACGAACAACTATTTGTGAACCATCAATCATTGTAACATGAACGTTTTTGCCAGTATAATCCTTTCTTTTTACATACCTTTTCCTCACTACGCAGCCTGTAGAGCCAGAGTCTCGCATGATAACTGCTCTGCGACCCTGGACTAAACCCTCAGCAGTAGACAACCTCTTACTGGTTGCTGAAGGCCGAGTAACAGGAGAGCTGGCACAGAGTACATGGTGGCCGAGTGCCAGGCCAGACATGAGTGCAGCTGGCTCCTCCTGTTCTTGAGAACTGTTCACTGTAGCAGAGTGTGAAGACTGGTAGAACGGCTTCTTTTCACTTCCCTTTCGTGGCATATTGAAGGGCTGATACTTCTGCTCTCCCGACGACGGTTTTGCCATATCGGAAGATTTTAATTCGGGTTTTGCGTCCCTGCGATCACCGGCACTTCTTATGGTAGGTTTCTTTGACTCTTGCTTTCTTTCTCCCTCTTTCTTGACCCTAAAGTTGTAGCCGTATGCAGAGAACCATCCGTCTGCTACGTCCGCTGTCTCCGCCAGGCTTGTAACTTTATTCATTCTCAGCTGAGCTCGCAGTCCCTTGGGCAGTGAAGCGAGCAGCTGAGTAACAAGAATGAGCTCCATGATGCCTTCCTTGGTGTCAGACAAGTTACTCAGTCTGTGCCAGGTCTTGAAGAGATGAGAGAGACGAGTGACGAAAAGCTTGCAGGTCTCCCGCTCGCCAAGGTGAGCCTCCTGGAACCTACAGCGAGCCTGCTCAAGAGTGACAGCATAAGCACTCAACAGAGCATCCTTTAACTCGGCGTATGTCAAATTACCTTCCACTTCTGTGCGGTGATATATGTCCAAGCTGTGACCCTGGAGGTGTGTAACGAGCTGCAGAAACATCGTTTTCTCGTCCCACCCGTGATCGGCTGCAACCCTCTCGAGTACGAGGAAGTACGACTCCACCTGCTCTGCCTCGTCAGGAAACATCGGCAACTTCGTCTTAGGAGGATCCACGGGTGTGGGCGGCGTAGCTTTAAGAACCTCCAATTTGTGCTTAAAATTTAACTCCGCCATCTGGATTTCGTGTTCCCGCATCGCTTGCGCGGCCGCAAACTCGCGTTCACGATCCTCCCGCTCTCTGCGCTCCGCACGAAGTTCGCGCTGCTTGTCCTGCACATATTTTGCAACATCACGGGGATCAGTTAACCCTAGATCAGCAGCCTCCTGTTTCAATGCCGCTAAATCCATTTCCATTACAGATATTTCACTAATGTTCGTGCTGTTAAATAACGTTCGTGCAGATAAATCACAAGTGCAGTAAACGTACGAATTCTAAGTTTCACTGATTATTGTTCTTAATTTCGGTTCGTCTGTGCCACTGACGTCTAGCTAATGGTGAAAGTGAATGAAATGTGTGCTAGAGAATAATGAAAAATAATTCAGTACCCATTTACAAAACCACGGCTACGAAGTAAAGCGATTGCTTATAAGCCTAACCGTACGAATTAACGAGTCAAAATTCTGCGAAGTTACAAAAATAATGCGCAATAATATGATTCTTAAGACAGTTATATCACTATATGCAAACATTTATCCACCTAATTTAATATAGATTACTATCGAGCCCCACGTTGGGCGCCATTGTCACACTCTTACTCAGGTATTTATGTTTATTTCAGAGCAATTAATTATAATGGAATATATTTATCACTTTTTCCATATAACCAGTGTGATTGCAATATTACTTTCTTCTTAATTTATTATTTTAAGGTCTGCAATATTACTTATTATAGTTTTTATTATCGTCTATTGAGAAAGGAAACTGCCAGCACTGACAATTTGTACATAACGGAAAGATAAATGCAAGAAAGAACTTCAATATCTATCATTTATCATTCCCTATACACACGATACAATATCATTTAATGAATGATGCCCTACAGAATCATCCCACTCACTCACTCCTTCGCATTTCATATCAATCCTATAATTATTATAGTAGCACAGTCACTTCACAAAGTCA
>NW_028234430.1:15957447-15969947 GCF_977035675.1 Penaeus japonicus
ATCTGGACACCGACAGTCGCCAAGAAAGTTGGAACGAATGGACTTGAAGGCAGAGATGCTAGAAGTATCGCATCGGACTGACATTGTTACACAACCGCGTGCACAGAAAAATCTCTTAGGATCATTTCTACGATTCATGATAAAAAAATACGAAAGAAGGGGTAGTACCAAATTTGAAAAACATAATTCAGATATAGTTTGCATATTTGAGTCGCTTCTCGATATGTCTGCATTTATGTGGGTTCATTGATATTTAGAATTGATAATAATCATCGCAAAGATATTTCCATAAAAATGCTATTGCTCAAAATTCTGACCTAATTAAGCAAAATACATAACATTTTTAAAAATAAACGTGCAGTAATAATTCAGAATAATATGATACCTCAACCTAAAAGTATAGGATCTTTTTTTCATAATCACAAATAAAAAAACTATATATAATAAATTCCGGAAACGTGTTGTCATTCGCTTGAATTTAGTTTTCACAAATGTTGTGTACACTAATTCTAAGCACAAATGTTAATTTTCACGCAGTTTGAAAACGCTAGATAATTACATAATGTCAAAATTATATACACGATAGATATAGTTAGATTTATACAAATGATTGATTAAATAAATATATTTACATGCATACATTCATACATAAATACATGTAAATGTATAAATGGTACTATATTTGTATATATATGTTTATATAAATAAATAAATAAATAGATAAGTAAATATATATATATATATATATATACATATATATATGTATATATATATATATATATATATAGTAGACATATATATATATATATATTATATATATATATATAGATTTTTATATTTATATATATAGATTTATATTTATATAATATAATAAACAGCACAAAGCACACTCACACTGCAACACCTCTCAACACAAAACACAAATATATTTATATTAATTATAAATAGCCATATATATATATATATATATAAATATATATCTATAATGTATTAGATGTGTGGGGTGTGGGTGTGTGTGTTGTGTGTGTGTTTGTGTGGTTTGTGTGTGGGTATAGATATAAATATATATATATATATATAATAAATATAATGTTATAATATATTATATATATTTAATATTTTATATATACTCATAGATATTATAATATGTATTAATTATATATACATATTTTAGATAATATATATATATATATATAATTATTATAATTGATATATAACATTTATAATATCTTATATAATATATATTAGAATATATATACCCATTTTATATATATTGATATATATGATTATATATAGCTTCATTTATATATACTGAATATATATATATATAATATATATATATATAGATAATAATATATAATAAATAATTATATATATATATATGCACATATATATGCATATATATATTATAATAATATATATATATTTATATATACATATAATATTTATTTATATATACATATATATATAATATATATAAATATCATATATTTATATATATATATTTAAAACAAATATATAACAATATATATAATAAATATTATAATATACATATATATAGATATTATATACTTTTTATACTTATATATATATATATATCACTATATAATATATAGCATATATATATATATATGTATATATATTATGTATTGTAATGTAATGGTGTTATTATATAAATAATATTATATATATGATAATATATATAGATATATAAAAATATATAGTTTATATATAAAATAATTATTAGTTTATGTATATATATATATATATATATATATAGATATATATATATATATATATATATATATATAATATGTTATTGTATATTATATAATATTATATATATATAATAGTATATATATAGATATATATATATATATATGTATATGTATATTATATATATATATATAATATGAATCTATATATATATATAATATATATAGTATTTTGTAGATTAAATATATATAAATTTTTTATATTAGATATATCTTTATATAAATATATATGTAGTGTGTGTGTGTGTGTGTGTGTGTGTGTGTTGTTGTGTGTGTGTGTGTGTATAATTACTATATATAGATAATTATATAATATAATATATATATATATATATATATAAAATGATATATGATATATATAATATATTATATATTCTATATAAAAAGCACACACACGCACCTAATACAGAAGAACAGCCTTCTAAGAGAATATCCTAAACTTATCCTGGATTCAGTAATTCCATTACACATACCTAAAATTCGTTCTCCGTTTATGCAGTCTGGCGTTACGCTATATATATTAAATCAAACTTTATTGAGTTTATGCGACGTTCACCACTGCAAAGCTCTCCAGTAATAGAGGGACGGAATTTTTAAACTACATTCTTTACTGTCTATAAAAAGACTAAATTCCCCGACGTTTAGCTAATGTAATGTACGTTTATATGTAATAATGCTAAGGAGTTTGTTAGGGAAGAGAAACATATATTCTCTCTCGGCGAAGGGAGTTTTATTTACTAAAATAAGAGACATGGCAGTCCGTGTTTTGATGACAAGACTGAAGTTATGTCTGTCGCCTGTCCTGCTTTTGTGTGCGAGGGACTATCTCATTAATATCAGTGTTAATCATTATCGAAGATTATGCCTATTCTTCTTCTCTTTGTCTGATGTTGTTTTGTGCGTCGTAAATCCCCTTAGCCTTCTTTTTCCCTATCATTAGCACAATCATTATATTCATCAAGCGACGGAAAGATAATGGAAGACAACAATGGTGAGGACTGTAATAATGATGATAGAATAGCAGCGATGCTGATAATAATAATTTCTACAAATGGAATAGTTAAAACAGTGATAAGCAAACCGGCATCCACACCAATATATTCGACATTTATTTACACTTTCGCTCTTCACCTCCAACGAAATCTCCCCTTTTCGAACCACACAATCTTCGCAGCCATTTTCCAATTTCAGCCCCATCTCTCGCCGAAGAAATATATCCACGAAAAGATATACCCAGCAGAGACCAAGCAACTGAATATATACAAAGACAGTTGTCATTAGTTTCTCTTATGGATGATCTATGCGGTGAAATGTGGACTGGCCGGGCGCCAGACTCGCTCTCGCTTCCACTGGCAGCGTCTTCTCGGGCGAAAGGGGAGGAAGGTGAGGCAGAGGAGGAGAGGGTAAACAGCGTGGCTTGGAAGGATGCTGTTCTGGGCTCGGGCTCAAGGAATATGTGTTGCGTGATTTATGTTTTAAATGGTGTGGTTTGAGGTTTAAGTAGAAGAACGAGGATTATGTTTGGCGATTTATGTATAAAGGATGTTTTGTTTTCGGCCCTAAGTGGAGGATCGAGGATTATGCTGAGTGATAAATGTCTTCACTGTTTTGAGGTTGAAGTGGAAGAGCAAGATTTATGTTTGGTGGTCTACCTTGTGATTCATATGTTTTAGAGTTAGATTTGGAGAAGAAGGATGTCTCTCAAAGATGCTGTGTTGTTGAGGTTTGATTGAATGAATAATTATATGATTGGTGACATGTTTTAAATGATGTGTTTCAAGGTCCAACTGATAATAATTTCATGAACTGATGTTTAGAATCATGTAGTTTGAAGTAAGAAGAACGATGACGTATATTTGATAGTCTATTTTGAAAATGAAATCGTATTTTCAGGTTTGGGGGATTTACGCTATGTATGGTTGCTATAGTGATGAGAAATATTTTGTCATATGTTTCTTCGGTAATTTTTTATAGTGAGTGGCGCTTGAATATTTTATTTTGAGGTTTTATTGAGCCACAGCGATGTTGTTCAATGTTTAGTTTTTAAGTTCAATGGGTATGATGATGACTGAATGTAAATTATGTTTAAATTTTCATGTAACAGGTATTTTATAGGTTTAAAAGCAATGACAAGTATTATATGATTCGTGGTTCATAGATTTTACAAATATGAATTGTCTTTCACAAGGTGTTACATGTACAGCGGGGATATATTAAATATTCTATAATTTAATGGTTTATATCAAAGTGATTTATTGTTTACTAGCTACAACAATGACAAATATTTTACGTAAAACATATGTGTTATGATGAACATGTGTGTTATGATGAATAATCAAAAGAAAAAAAAAGTTTGTCTTTCTCTTTCTCTCTCTCTCTCTCTCTCTCTCTCTCTCTCTCTCTCTCTCTCTCGCTAAGAACACACGCACATATGTATGTGTGTTTGTTTGTTTGTGTGAGTGTGTTTTTAGAGAGAGAGAAAGGGAGAAAAAGAATATGCGTGTGTATGTGTTTAGAGAAAGAGAGAGAGAAAGAAAATGTGTGCATGTGTTAAAAAAAAGGGAGAGAGAGAGAGAAAGAAAGAGACAGAGAGAGTAAGAGACATACACCTTTCGTTCTCTTTCCCCTTCCACCCCTCTCTCCTATCTTCTAACCTCACAATAAGAAATATTTATATAACACCATAATACATATATATACATTTTTTGACATACATATATATAACACACACATTGGATATGTTTAATATATATAAAACTTTTTATAATATGATATATATATAGATATATATAGTTTATATATATATATTGATAAATTATATATATTTTTATATACTTATATATACACAAACAACACACATAAATATATATATATATTATATATAATAGTGATATTATATATGCATATATATATAAATATATATATTAATAGAGTTAAAATTAATAATATATTATATCATATATATATATATTTATATTTTATATATACATATATGAGATATAGTATATATTAAGAGATATATAGTATATATAGGAGAGATAAGAGATTGTTATATATAATTTAAAGAGAGAGAGATATATACATAGAGAGATTTAGATGAAGACATAGACAAGAGTGTGTGTGAGACAGAGTTGAGAGAGAGAGAGAGAGAGAGAGAGAGAGAGAACACAACCCTTTCATTCTCTTCCCCCCTCCATAATATAAAATCTCGCAGATCTTCCATTTTTTCCATTATCACAGATAAATAGATTGCTTCTATCTATCCATCTATCTATCTATCTCTCTATCTATCTATTAATCTATCTCTCCTACACTTCCTCTTCAGCCACTAAGTCGTCTACAACTGCCGACCATCCTGCTACTTGAGGCCTCCGTTTTTTTTTCTTTTTTCTTTTTTTCTTTTTTTTTCATTGAAGGAGAATAGAAAAGAAGAGACAATAGGCTTTCTATTCATTACCCAGACAGAAATTCTCAGGGGGAACAGTCAAATTAACTGCGCGGAGATAGCGTCTGTGTTTGTGGAGTTTGAAGAATATGTTTGTTCCTGATGTTTCTTCCAACGTCCACATAAAATTATAAGATGATGATAATGATAATGATGATGATAATGATGATGATGATGATGATGATGATGATGATGATGATGATGATGATGATGATGATGATGATGGTGGGGGTGGTGGTGGTGGTAGTGGTGGTGGTGATGATGAGGATAATAATAATAATGATAATGATAATGATGATCGTGATAGTAATAATTATGATAAAGATAATAATAAAAATGATGATAATAATAGGGATAATGATAACATTGCTGTTCATATGAATAATAAAGATGATATTAGCAAGAACAGCAATAATAATGAAAATGATAATCATAATTATAATAATGATATTATCATTATCATATCTTTCTCATCATCTTTATGATTATCATTATCATTATTATTGCTACTTTCATTATTGTTATTATTATCGCTCTCATTTTTCTCATTAATATTATGATTATCATTATCATCATTATCATTACTATTATTATTATTATCATAATCATCACTGTCTTCGACGTTAGCATGATTTTTATCATCAGTAGCATTATAGTTCTTATTTTTGTTCTTTTTATCATGCCTATTATCATCATTTTAATAATTACAATGAAAATTATGATAATGATGATGATAATGGCAATATTAATAATGGCGATGATAGATGATGATGATATTAATCATGATGATAAGAATGATAAAGACAATGATAATAATGATGAATGATAATAATGATGACAATGATAATCTTAATAATGATATTAATAATAATGGTAATTCAGAATGAACGAAGACATAGTAGTAGTTATTATTTTATATTAATTAAGTTAATTATATTTTTTAAATTTATTATATTTTTTATTTATAATTTATTATTTATAATTTAATATAGTACAATGTCATAATGAAAATTATATGAATAATAAATATAATGGTAATGACCATAATTGCAACAATGATAATAAATTGGGCCATTACTAAAAATTCCCCGGCAATATTTCCCCGTCTTCTGCTGGCTGGGCGAGAGGTTGCCTAAGATGGTTGAGAGTCTCGAGAGCGGGCGGTCAGGACTCCCCCTCACCCCCACCCCTTCTCTTCTCTCTTTCCTTTTCCCCGTCTGGCCTTCACTCAGTCATTCTACCCCCCCCCTCCCCTCCCATCCCACCCCTCTCTCCTTTCCCCCCGTCCTCCCGTTCCTTCCCCCTCCCCACAACTTGCCATCACTTCCTACCTTTCCTTCCCTCTCTTCCTCTGTACTCCATCCCCCTTCCCTTCCTCCGCGTCATTCACTCTCTCTGCTCCTCTCCCCCAACTCCCCCTCCTCTCCCTCTTCCGCCTTCCTTCCCCTCCTTCTCTCCATCTCTCCCCCTCCTCTCCTTCTTCCGCCTTCCTTCCTCTCCTTCTCTCCATCTCTCCCCCTCCTCTCCCCCCTCCCCCCCCCCCCTCCCCCCCCCCTCCCCCTCCCCCCTCTCCCCCTCCTCCCCCCCCCCTCCCTAGCCTGTATGTCTGCCTCTCCATCATCATTCATCAGTTCAGGTTGTTCTGGCCCACACGTGTACCAGATCTAATATTTACATTATCGTTACGCAACACAAGAGAGAGGGAAGAAGAGCACACTGCGCAAGGTATGATGGAGATGTAACATTCGTAATCTGTATTGCAAGTTCGCTACCTTTTTTTTTTTAACGGAGAGGAATGGTATGAAACACAGAGAGTCGTCGCTGAAATAAAACCTGGTCAAATACAGCGCGCGTTTACTTAATTCACCGAAATGAGGATTCGCTACGGAGGAAAAGAATCGTTCGACGTCACAAAGATAACCCCCCCCCTCCCTCCCCCAAACTATTGTGTACTTTAGATATAATTAAGAACGTAAATACTGGGAATCTCCCCGTCTTCTGTATAATGAATTTAGCTCCCGGCTCGAAACACTTCATTTTCATATTCATTATCTGTAAGTGTCAGGCAAGGAAGGTAATATTTCATAGCGCGGCTGGTTCGTGTGTGGGAGGGGGACCCAAGGGCCCCAGGGGGAGGGGGGGGGGGGGGGGGTGGTATAGGGGGGGGGGGGGGTATGGAGCGGGGGGGGTTTTCTTTTTGTAGGGGTTATGTATATTGTGTGGGTACGGGTAGGGGGGGGGGTTATAAATGGGAAAAAGGGGCACACGCTCGCTCCTGCTGCTAAACCCCCACCCCTCCCCCCCCTCCCCCTCTCCCCCCCCCCCCCCCCCCTTCCTACCTCCCCCCTCCCCTCCCCCTCTCCCCCCCCTCACCCCCCACCCCCCCCCAACCCCAGTCCTCACCTCCCCCCCCCTCCCCCTTTCTTTGTCTCACTCGCTTTGGGTGTTGTGTTTGATGGTTTTGCGCCTTCCAGAAATGGGACATTTGAGAATTGGGGAAAAAAAAAAGAAAAAAAAAGGCTATTCTGAGGGCTCTCCTGATAATGATGTGATTTTTTTGTAAGGGCGGTTTCAGGTTATTATGTTTTTAGGAAGCAGGGATGATAGCAGTCTTTAGGGGCACATTCTAAGAAAGGAAGGGGAGGGGGGGGTGGCAGGTAGGGTGTGGAGGTAACATTTTCAAAGAAAAGAATAAAAAGAAATAAAGGGAAGTTATGAGGCAGAGACATGCGGCAGTTTGAGAGGGGCATTCCAGACGTTTTTGTGTTAATAGTTATACAAATTTAAGAGTAGAACATTTTAGAAAGCAACCACAAACGATTTTGTTTGTAGGGGAGGCATTCAATTAGGAGGAAAATTTGTATGATGTGTCAACATGACTTAGAAAAGATTGCACCTGGAAACAAAGGCACGAAATTGAACAGTTCTTTATATGTACATTTTAGAGAGACGAGGAGATATTAGGATAAAAGTCCAATTTTTTATAAAGCAATTTCTAGCAGATAATTTGTTTTTGAATTTGAAAAAAAAAAAGGTAAACAAAATATTTTGGAAAACATGGACAGCCTGTCGTTCTAAGTCTTTGTTGCCACTAAGTGTTTACGTGATTCTCTTCATATTTTGTTTTATCTGGACGGACCTTTCATGTCAAATTTTTCATTCGTCCATCGTATTACTGGATATTTTTTGCATTTCGTTCCAGCTATTTTTGGTAAAGATTGGGCCAATAAATCCGTTCGTTCTGATAGACAGAGATATAGACACAAAAGAGGAGGGTTAGATTAGTAACAAACGAGCGAGAGAGCGAGAGTGAGAGAAAGAGAGAGGGAGAGAGAGAGAGAGAGAGAAAGAGAGAGAGAGAGAGAGAGAGATGGAGCTAGACCGCGAGGGAGAAGGAGAGCGATAGGAGAAGATGAACGAGAAGGAGGGAGCAAGGATGAAGAGAGCAGCTTGAGAGGGATGAGGGAGAGATGGGGGAATGAGAGAGAGAGAGAGAACGGAGGAGAGAAAGATTTATTGAGAATTAAAGAGAGAGAGAGAGAGAGAGAGGAGGAAAGAAGGGAGAGTGAAATTGAGAGGAGAGAAGAGATTAGAGGAACGAGGTGGGAGAGAAGTGAGAGAATTAGGGATATAATTGAGAGAAGAGATGGAGAGAAAGAGGAGGAAAGAGGAGTGGAGAGAGCGGAGAGAGAGAGAGAGTGTTGAGAGAGTGGAGGAGTAGGAGGATGAGTGAGAGGAGGTGGGAGCAGAATGAGACGCACGAGAGAGGAAGAGTTAGGTGATCGAGCAGAGTAGAGGGGGACGAGAGGTAGAGGGTTAGGATGTGGTGAGGAAGAGATCGAGATTTGGAGAGAGAGAGAGGGGAGGAAAATTTGAATGGAGGAGAGAGAGGAGAGAGAGAGAGAGAGAGAGAGAGTGAAGAGAAGGAGAGAGAGAGGAAGGGAGTTGAGAGAGAGTGAGAGAGGATGAGGAATTGAGACGATGAGGAGAGAAGCTGAAACGAAGAAGGACGATAGAAAGAGAGGAAAAGAGGGGAAAAACTGATTTTGTTTTCATAATTTGAAAGAGAGAGATGAGAGAGAAGAAGTGAGTGAGAGTGAAGGGGAATAGGAGAGTAATGTGGAGAGAGGAGAAGGAAGGAGAGGGAGATGGAAGATGAGGAGAGAAGATGAGATGAGAAGAGAAGAGAGGGAAAGAGAGAGAGTTGAGAGAAGTAGAGACGAGGCTAAGGAGGAGGGTGGAGAGAAGGGGAGAGAGAGGAGTAGAGGGAGAGATGAGGAACGGAGGGGACTTGGATGGAGGAGTGAAAGCGAACAATGAGAGGAGGAGATAGATGAGAGAGAGAGGAAAGAATGAAAGGGGGAAGAGAGAGAGAGAGAGAGAGAGAGAGAGAGAGAATGAAAGAAATAGAGAAAGAGAGATAGAGAATGAAAGAGAGAGAGAGAGAGAGAGAGAGAGAGATAGAAAAAGAGAGAAAGGCAGAAAAAAAAACCCTGATAGAAACAAAAATACAAAGAACAATAAAACAAGAGCGCAACAACAACACAAACAAAAATACTCCAAAAAAACAAAAAAAAAGAAAAAAACTACATAGAAAAAGGCAAACAAATACACAAAGTAGACGCGGCTCTGAGTAGCAGTGTTTATGTAATTGTAGACACGCGCCCATTGTGTCAAGTGCGTGCGTGCCGGGGGCGGGAGATGCTTATCGACCATGCACGTAGTACAGCAATGACACGTGAAATATTGATGATAGTAACAGTACCGATAAAGATAATGATATCAGAGGAACAATAATAATGATGGTAATCATAATCAGGATACTTTTATTACCCCCATTATTGATAATGATAATAATGATAGTGATAATTAGTGATATTACCAACAATGATATTATTATCATCACCAGTATTACCATCTCATTGTTATTGCTGGTATCGTTGTTATTGTTATCATATTCATTATTATTGTCCTTGTTATTATCATTGCTGTTATCATTATCATTATTAGTGGTATCATGATTATTATTATTAACATTAGTAGTATTGTTAAATATCATTATCATTATTATCATTGTTATTGATATTGAGATCATTGTTGTTATTATCATTATCATTATTATCATTACTATAATCATTATTGCTATCATTTTCATTACTATAATCATTATTGTTATCATTATTATCATCATTATTGCTATTATTTTCCTTATTATCACTACTACTAGCAAGATTATCATTATCAATATTATTGATATCTTTATCATTATCCCTATCATCATTATCCCTATCATCATTATCCTTATTATCATTATCCTTATTATCATTATCATCATTAATATTACTATTATTATTAGTCTTCTCATCAATATCATTGCTACTATTATCATCCCTGTTACTACCATAATCATTATCAGCATCACCATATCCTTATCAGATCTGCTATAAGCAAAAGTGAAGACGTGAAGAAAGAAGAAAGAAAAAAACAAAGGTCTAACCCCTCCCCCCCCCCTCCCTCCTTTGCACGCACCCTCTCCTCATTAATAGTGTCTCCGCTTATTAGCACAGATTATCAATACCACCTCGATTGGTTATCCTAATATCTCCCTAAGATATCAACCCTGTCTTGTTGTTTATCTGTCCTCTTCACTCTCAGCAACACTTCGGATTAATTAACCCATTACGGAGATAATGACTCTCATTAACTCCATCACAACACGAAGTTGATGATCATCGACATATTATTTTGTGGGCGGAATTAAATGTTAGCTTGCTACGCCACGCCAATTAACGATTTGATCATTTCACCTTTGGGCATTAATTATATCTTAATGGGAAGCCCGTCATCAACACAATTATCAATTGAATTTAATCAGATCAAAGAATAATTGCGTGATTAAAGGAACAGATTGAGATAATGAGACGTAACTCACCGCCTATTACGTAGCCGGGAACTCAGCGAAGGTAAATCATAAAGGAATTCCCTCCGATGTCCGTGGCTCATCTCGGCCTATTCTATATTCTAATTCACGCAATAAATGTCAATATTCATTGGCATTGAGTTCCAATGGCCAAAGCACGCATTCGCTGATCAGATATTCACATGCTGCCTCGATATCTGTGCGAGTGACGGACGCGGAATGCTAAGCAAACTAGCAGAGGCAATTACCCGTTTGCGCAGGTCTTAAGGGATTTGTTTGCTTTGCGACTATTGTATGAGAAGCTTGATGGTAATACTGCTTCAGGAGTTTTATGAAGGTATTGGTGCACAGTTTTATGAAGGTATTGGTGCACAGAACACGCGACCAGCAACAGATGCCAGTTGTGTATGTGTTGTTAAAGCCAGTGCCATTCCGGTTCCCACGTATTTTGTGCTCACTGCCAAAGAATGGTTCAACTGGATGTCCTTGGATTCTCCGTATCTACCAAGCCCCATGTAGTAGTTAGTCCCCTTGTACAAAATAGTCCATGCCCCCCCCCCCCCCCCCCCCCCCCCCCCCCCACCCCCCACCCCACCCCCCCCCCCCCCCCCCCCCCCTCCCCACCCCCCCCCCCCCCCCCCCCCCCCCCCCCCCCCCCCCCCCCCCCCCCCCACCCCTACCCCCCCCCCCCCCCCCCCCCCCAACCCCCCCCCCCCCCCCCCCCCCCCCCTCCTCCCCCCCCCCCCCCCCCCCCCCCCCCCTTTCTCCCCCCCCCCCCCCCCCCCCCCCCCCCCCCCCCCCCCCCCCCCCTTCCTCCCCCCCCCCCCCCCCCCCCCCCCCCCCCCCCAAAACAACCCCCCACCCCCCCCCCCCCCCACACCCACACCCCCCCCCACCCCCCACCCCCCCCCACCCCCACCCCCCCCACCCCCCCCCCCCCACCCCCCCCCCCCCCCCCCCCCCCCCCCCCCCCCCCCCCCCCCCGCTTCAAATCTCCAATCAGTTAAAACGAGTCGCATACGAGAGCACACTCTTTCATTACTTACCGTGATATGATTATATTCTCCTCTAAAGGAATAAACTTCGACAGTATTGCTATACATAGTTATGCCAAATGCGCGATGTCTCTTGATATTATCAGACTTTTGAAGAATCTAGACTTGGGTGACCCACTTGTTAAAAGACAAACACATAAGTTATAAACTTCCCTACTTTTCTCCAGGAAATTATTTACGCCTCCAAGGTTAAGGACCACTGGTGTAGTCTCTCTGGAGTCTAAGAGTCTCTGCAATCTCCACTTTTTACATGACATCTCTTTTTTTGAGGTTTTAAAGAGTCTGTATATAAGTACAAACTTTAC
>NW_028234430.1:15979947-15984947 GCF_977035675.1 Penaeus japonicus
TATATAAAGATCTCAATAATAACAAAGAATAACAAATGATATAACTCTGAAACAAAATGAGATAGAACAAGATTCACGCACACTTAACTTGAAAACTCTGAAACTGACACACTCTATCGCACATCTCTAAATCACATCACAATTGCAATCAATGTAAATCACACAATATAACTATCTCTATCAAAAAAACTACAAAATCTCTTATAAGAGAGTGTGATGGAGGTGAGGTGTGAGGTAGAGAGTGTGTGTGTGTCTAAAAATCAAAAACAAAAAAAAAACACACAAAAAATCAAAACTAACAAACAACTGTCACACTAACACTATATGTAAATATAACTAAACAATCTAAAAAATCAACACAATCCAAACAAAAATAACACAACTATCTAATTCCACAAAAAAGAGAGAAGAGTAGAGTAGGAAGCGGAGAGAGAGAGCTAAGAATATATAATATCTCTAAATCTCAATCAAACAAACTCAAACCTTACAAATAAAGGTTATCAAAAAAAATATATAAATTAATCAACATATCCCTAACAAACCTATAACACTCACCTCTAACCTACTAAATATCACAAACTCAAACACAATGTAATAAAACTCTCCCTCCAAACAATGACAATCTAACAAACACAAACTAACACACACTCACACACACTAACAAAATGTTGATAGAGTAAACAGATTTATAAATGACATATGTCATCGAACACCATTCTTCAAAATCAACCCTAGAACACACAGCACGAATGCCATTGAACCTGAACGACCATCTCAGAGATTAAAAACCTTTTAGTGGGTCGTTGTGGTTCAGTGAGCGCAATGCTACACACTTGTGGTTCCGTCCTGGTGTGCGTGGGTCGGAATCCCTATCAAAGGGCTTTTCACTTGTGTTTGTTTGTATGTCTGTATGTGTGTGGGAGACGACTAGAAAGATTCAAACTGATGGAAGGAAGAAGCAATTATGACATCATTATGTTTCCTTGTTATTTCTTTCGTTGTTTTGTGTCTATTAATGTGTATCTTGTATTTATATATAGATATACTGTATAGATATATGGACACACACACACACACACATACTGTATATATATATATGTATATATATATATATATATATATATATATATATATATATATATATATATATATGTGTGTGTGTGTGTGTGTGTGTGTGTGTGTGTGTGTGTGTGTGTGCATGTATATATATACAGATAGATAGATAGATAGATAAAAATATACACTCACACACACATGTGTGCGTGTTCTTAATCATATTTTTCTCTTCCCATTTTTATCATACCGAGCACAGTCATTGTCAAATCTTCAACTTCAGCTTACCATAAAAGACGACTCCACTGTGGAAACACACTGTATAAGCCGAAAAAGACGCTTATTCAATATACCTCCGACAAGAGATGCCTGGGGAGCTTCGTTATTTATAACAGGTTTCCAGGAGACTCTGCCCTCAAATATGTCTGCTTACTTATTTAGTTTCTCATTATCCACATTAGACACACACGCGCTTATATATATTATATTAATAATAAATAAATTATATATATATATAAAAAAAAAATATATAAATATGTATAAAAAAATTATTTATATATATATATTATAAATAATTATATATTTATATATATATATATATATATAATACATACACACAAACACACAAAACTAAAATATTATAAATATATATATATAAAATATATAAAAAATATAATATATATACTATATATATATAAAATAATAAATATATAAATGTTGTTGTGGTGTGTGTGTGTGTTTTTAGAAATAAATAAAAATTAAAAAAATTTATTAATTTTTAAAATTAAAATAAACTATCATACCCAACCACACACCACACAACCACACAACACAACCCAATTATATAATAATATATATTATATATAAAATAAAAATATATATATAATATATATTATATATATACATATATAAATATATAATATATAAATAATATAAAAATAATTATATATATATTATAAAAATGATACTTTAATATAAAATCTAAAAAATATTATAATTATATATAAATATTAAATAAAACATAAACAAATAATAATGAGTAAGTAATTCACAAAAATAAAAAAAAAAAAAAAAAAAAAATAAATAAATAAAAATAAAAACGAAAGAAAATCAACAACCATATCAAATTCTAAAAAAACCCATAATTTATAAAAAAAAAAATTTATAAAATAACAAAAACAAAATTTATCCCAATAAATCTAATATATCACTAAAAAATATAAAAAAAAAACAAAAATTAACACTAAATAAAAAAAAAGAAAAAGAGAGAGAAGAGAAGAAGAGAAGAGAGGAAAAATTTAAATAATAAAAAATATACTATAAATTATAATCAATAAATATAAAAAAAGGAAAAATAAGTAAAAAATATATGTAAATATCTCCCCCCTAAAAAAATTAATATATAATACTAAAAAACAAAAATAATACCTATAATTAAACAAAAAAAAAAATCTATTATTAAAAACAATATAAGTAAAATATAAAAATACATTTATAAAATATATCATAATAAAAAAAAAAAATAAATATAACAACCAAAAACAATAACATCTAAACAAAACAACACACAAACAAAACACAAAAAACAAAAAATAGTAGAAGATGACAGAAAATAAACAAAAATAAAAGCAAAAACACCCACTCACAAATAATTTTAGAATAGAGAGGATAATATGATCCCAACACAACACACACACCAACCACACACAACACACACCCACACCACACACACACACACCACCATAATATAGAAGGGGTGATATAGAACATACCCCACCACAACACACACCACCACACAACACACACACACACAAACACACACACACACACACACACACAAATCAAACACACACACACAACACACAAACAACACACACACACAACCACAGCCACACACACACACACACAAACACAAACACAACCACACAAAGATTTAAGAAAATATATAATAACTTACAATACACACCAACACACACACACCACACCACACACACACACACACACACACACACTACACACACACACCACACACACACAAACATACCCACAACACACAAACACCCCACACACCCCAACACACACACCACACACAAAAAAGGGGAGAGATATTATGAGAAATTTAAATTTAAAGTATAGAGATATGACACCCCAGAAACACACCACCAACACACCCACACACACCACCTACCCCCACAACCACACACACACACACACCCTTCACACACACACCCCCAAAACACACACACTCACCCAATCAACCACCAGCCCACCAAACCCGCTAAAAAACCCCATGGAGCGCTTTTATTCGTCAAAATCCACAGTGCTCCCAGTTTTAGGGGGATTTATAAGGTATTTTCAGAAAAAGCAGGCACATAAAAAAAGGCCGGAAATTTGTCAAAAAAGAAACGAAAGAACATACTAGAGAGTCCCTTGCTGGCTTGGGCTTGTTCTTTCTTCTCTTTTCATCTTCTCTTCTCTCTCTTTTCCCTCTCTCTCTCCCTCTCTCCTCTCCTCCCTCTCTCGGGGGGGGGGGGGGGGGTTTATCAAACTATCTATCCTACTCTCTCTAATCTCTCTCTTTCCTCTCGGGTTAATCTATCCCCTTTTAGTCTTAAATTTCTCAATTATAATACGTCGCACATTCTCGGAAAAACCCAAAAAATTTTAGAAGATATTAATGATGCGGATCTGCGAGCCAAGAGCTGAAATAAACTTTATGCTTCCCAGTTTTTGTAAGTCATCGTAATCAAGATGGGATTCTTGCAAAGCGTGAAAAAATATACCTGCTTTAAGACAGACAGACCAAATGCGTCTTATCCCCCCTCCCTCCCCTGCCATCCTAACCCTCTCTCCCCTCCCTCCCCCCTCCCCCTTTCCCCCCCCTTCCCTCCCCGTTTTTTTTTTTGCCCCCCTTACAACATACATTGTTAAAGGCTATGAATATTAAAAGGAGCGAGTAAAAGTTGCGTGTTCGTCTCACATGAAAGCGTTGCTCTTGCGGTTGTCCCCTGTTTTGGCCTCACAATCCCTGAAATTTTTTTTTGTAGCCCCAAAAATGGGGTGGGACGTTTGGGACAATAAAACTCCTTATTTTCCCACCCCCCGTGTGTGAGAAGAACAATAAAAAAACGTGTTTCCCGGGAGCCATCTGTTTCTATTAGACTGGGTTTTCATGTGCAATTACCTTGGTTTTCTTCTTATACTGAACGGTAAGTATCTTGAGCTAAGATTAGATTCCATTGTATGATTGCGTGCGTGTGCTTCTTGGGTCTTGTGTGGAGTATGTTTGTGTTTGATTTTAATGTTCAGATGCTCCTCTGACTGAGAAACTGATTTGGATTTTGTCAGAAGTAATGATTATGTTGAGTGAAATGTTGATTTGTGTGATGTGTCTGAGTTTGTTTGTTTCTTTGTTGGTTGGTTAGGTAGTTTCCTTTTCCATGGAGTGTCCTAAAACTAAAGATGTTATTCTGAAAAGGGCATAGATCACTGTCCACAAGGCTTTTTCAAGGACAGCCGATTTTCGAAAAACTGCTTGAACTTCAAGTGCAACGTAAAGAAATAGGCGCCTCTGATTTTTTTTTTTTTTTTTTTTTTTTTGAGTCTAGAAGTATGAATATCTTTTTTAAGAATGAATGTAAATTTCACAATTACATTTCACATTTGAAGATTAAATTTCAATTTCAATTTAACCCCCTGTACATCTCTTCTGTTGAAGGTGTAACTATTTTAGATCTAAGATCATTAATAGAGGGACTTGTCAGTTATATAAGCTAAAGATTTTAATTTTTGTTGGTAAGAAATATTATGCATACATGTCTACTTCCCACTACTTGATAACTGTACAAATATCAACGCTGTGCAAATGACAATGCTGTTCGCAGATTTGTATTACGGCTATGATTCGGTCTCTTTTACTTCCCTTCTTGTCGCCAATCAGTTTTCAC
>NW_028234430.1:15987650-15990150 GCF_977035675.1 Penaeus japonicus
TCTCTCTCTCTCTCTCTCTTACGATCTTTCTCTCTCATCAACCATATATCTTTTTTTTTTTTTATTATTACTAGGGATCTTTCCCATGCAAAAGATACTGTATGGGAACTTGTAGATTGCCATAGCAAAAAAGAAAAATAGATAAAATCACAATAATGACAAAAAGTAAGAGGACTAAAAACAACAACTAGATATATCAGGGGCATCACACCATCGCACGATCTTTATGATGGAGGAGGCGAAGAGTTATATGCCAGCCTTTTCAAAACTTCTTTCCTCTCCTCCCTCCTCTTTTTACAAGAAAAAGTATGATTGGTGCTTTAGCTGAAGTTCTTTTGAGAATACACAATGGCCTGCGCGTTTTCTCTGGGATTCTCTATCGAAAGCTTTGCCATCTTCGAAGCCGCAGGATGCTTCACTCAACAAAAAAACAAATGCATATTTTGAGATCATCTATTTGCGGGGATATGAATTCCCTTACAGGATTTTTTGTTTTGTAAAACAAATGATTATTACGGACAAAAATAAATGTGTATATGACTTTTATTTAATTGCGATGTAAATTGAGAACTGATGTCATTCATTCGCTGTAGATATGAACATTTATTTATCTTTTTCTATAAAAGAAAATTATGATGCTACAAATTTTCATTACTTTTATCAAAAGAGAAATTGAGAGCTGAATGTTTGAGTGCGTCACCCATACGGCATTCATACACATAAACATATATAGATATGCATATATTATATCTTATTATATATATATATATATATATATATATATTTATATATGTATAATATATATATAAATATATATATATATATATATATAATTATATATATATAATTTAATATTATATATATATACACATACACAAACACACACAGCACAGCCAACACCACGACACACACACGACACACAACACACATATATATATATATATATATATATCTATATAGTATAAATATATATATATATATATATAATATATGTGTGGTGAGTGTGTGTGTGTGTGTGTGTGTGTGTGTGTGTGTGTGTGTGTGTGTGTGTGCGTGTACTTATACATACATATATATACTTATATAAACCTCAAAGACAGACAAAAAGGAAACCAACAGCAAAGTAACAATAATTCATCAAGGTTAAGCGCGTCGACTCGAACTTAACGAGATAAAGCGAAAAGAATAACACGCGATCGCTAGACTTTTTATAAAGAACATCACGGAAAAGTTATCTGTTTTCATTCATGGAAAAAATAAATGTGTTTAGAACACCGACAACGAATTAAGGAATAGAGTGTTGCGTAATCACTAATGGAGCAAAAAATAAAAGATAAATGGAATATCATAGGCTTACATTTAGGTGATGGGAGAGTCTCAGAATGGAAGAGGGAGATCACGAAGGTATACGATTCAATATTTATTGGAAAAGAAAACTTGGTAATGGAATGAACTATAATATAGATACTAACATTACAATTTAAGGAAAAAGTCAAGAAGTATATATATATAAAAGTGTGTGGATGTGTGTGTGTGTGTGTGTGTGTGTGTGTGTGTGTGTGTGTGTGTGTGTGTGGTGTGTGTGTGTGTGTGTGTGTGCGTGCGTGCGTGCGTGCGCGCGCGTGTGTGTGTGTGCGTGTGCGTCACATACGCATAGATGCGAAGTACCGTGGGTCCCGGGCCTCACAGCTCGATTGACCTTTGTTCGATTCCACAATGATCAAGTCTTTATTCTGTGATTGTAGACTTTTGTATCGCCAGCACCTTCAATGCTTTTGTTTTCTTGAAGGTAACACGAAACCACTGAAGC
Source organism: Penaeus japonicus (assembly GCF_977035675.1). Taxonomy (NCBI): domain Eukaryota; kingdom Metazoa; phylum Arthropoda; class Malacostraca; order Decapoda; family Penaeidae; genus Penaeus; species Penaeus japonicus. The sequence goes on from NW_028234430.1 coordinate 15,989,461, forward strand.
ACAATTATAATCGCAGTTAGGCCCTATCTCAGACCTGCAACACTTTTCTACGTCAAGGTAGGCCTTACGTGCCTACGAGAGTCCCAGTCACATAGGGCGTCCTTGGGGCACAATTCTCTTCTCTTAAACTTTCCATCCTACCGCGTGACTTTCCCGAGCCTAGCGGAGTTTCCTTGTGAGCTCTTGTAATTACGTTCCCCCGCACTAAGCAGGTTCGGCACTGAAGATCGCAACCAGATTTGTTGGAAGTGTAAATTCTCGTAGCAAATGCAACAATTAAAGGATTGGTACTTCATTCAGGACAACGCGCTCAGCCCAGTGTTCTCCTTTAGTACCTGTCCCCTATGACGTCATGCACGATTTCGGCAACGCTGAGCTGAGGGGACTCATTAAACGATCGTTCGGGAACTCTTAGTTAGGATCACCGCATGTGTAATTTACCCCTCTGATAATAGTCAGCTGATATGAAATGTAAATAATTGTTGAGTAATGTTAGTTATTGAATTGGTGGAATTAAGATGAAAGAGAATGATAAAAAGAGAAAAGAAAATATTACAGGTGAATAAAATATTCGTAATTATTAAAAAAATCACTAAAGTCAAAGCGAGTTCGGGGACATTTACATTTACATTTACAGCCCCGCCCACCTGATGAGTCACGTTACCCTTCCACCACTCGTGTGCTTTCCCA
>NW_028234430.1:16005150-16007650 GCF_977035675.1 Penaeus japonicus
ATATATATATATATATATATATATATATATATAAATATATATATATATATATATATATATATATATATATATATATATAATATATGTTAATAAATATATATATATATATATATATATATATATATATATATATATGTATGTATTTATGTATATATATATATATATATATATATATATATATATATATATATATATATATAATAGACTATATATATATATATATATATATAAGTATATATATGTATACAGATATAAAGATATAAATATATATGTATATATAATATATATATATATATATATAATATATATATATGCATATATATATATATATATATATATATATATATATATATATATATATATACATGCATGAATCATAAAACACAAACATAGTAAAGTGCACAACACAGATATCATAAAACACCGCCATCGTAAGAAAAAGCAAAGTCACAAAGTTTCGAACTTTTAATCATCATGCGTAGGCAATAAAATAAAAAAATAAAAAAAGATGAATAGTGGAAGTAAATTAGTCTGTTAGTTCATTATTCTGTTTATAGAAATTTCCCTCGAAAAGAAAAGAAAAGAAAAAAAAAAACGTTATTCGAATGAAATTTCTATAAGCAAATTAACGGTATCGCGATGGGTAGTAGTTTATGCTCGGTCCTTGCTAATTTATATATGGAAATGTTTGAAACTAAACTCCATTAGGCCATTCTCTCGCAGGGCTCGATCTGGTTTAGATATGTTGATGATATTTTTTCCATGTGGCATGTAAACCGTACAGATTTCGATGACTTTTTGCATAAACTTAACAATCTTGCTGGCACCATTAAGTTCAAAGTAAAATGGGAAAACGAAGTTAAATTACCCTTTCTTGACATATTGCTACATAATATGGCTATCCAAAGTTTTCAGATTACCGTAAACCTACCCGTTGCTAATCATCCTTTTTTCTCGAATTATCCATTATACATTAAGAAATCCGTAGCCTCGTTTGTGCTTCTTAGAGATTATATAATTAGTGATAATGAGTTTATTGATAGTGAACTTAACATTATTACGGAATCATTTTTAAAAATTGGTTATCCAGGTCCGAAATTTTACATAAATGAAACGGGTAGCGAACTTGAAGAATAAGTGAAGATCAGACGCGATGTTAGGTACGCTAAGGAATCTAATGCTTGTTTTATTCACATGCGTGATACTGGTCGTTAACTTAATTGGAATAACGTTCAATTGATCCTCAAATCGTCTAATTCCTAATAAAGAAAAAATGTAAGAATCGCTATTGATTATATGAAAAAAAAAAAAATTTCTCTAGATTAATTGACCTTGACCCTCCTTAAATGACCTGAAATATTCCCTGTTCCTACAGTATATATCTTGTATATGTACTTGTCAAAATTTACTTCCTTTTTTTAAATCGAAGCATTTACTTTTTCTTGCTGTAGCATTGTTTTATTTTACAGATGCATGTATATATATATATATATATAATGATATATATATATATATATATATCTATATATATATATATATATATATATATATATATATATATATATCTATATATATATATATATATATATATATATATATATATATATATATATATATGTGTGTGTGTGTGTGTGTGTGTGTGTGTGTGTGTGTGTGTGTGTGTGTGTGTGTGTGTGTGTGTGTATGTACGTATATTTATATATATTATATATATATATATATTATATACATATATATATATATATATATATATATATATATATATATATTATATATATATATATATATATATATATATATATATATATATATATATATATAATATAAATATTATATATATATATATATATATATATATATATATATATATATATATATATTATATATATATATACATATATATACATATTTATATATATATATATATATATATATATATATATATATATATATACTACATGTGTGTGTATGGTATATATATATGTAGATGTAGACAGAGAGATATATCAGTCTATGTGTGTGTGCTTTGTGATTATATGCATATTAGCAATACGGAATTGCAAATTAATGTAAGAAATTCATATACAAAGGTCATAGGAAAAGGAACCTAATTACAGTAAATAATGACAGATAATAAGCTTATAATCAAAGGCAGTCTATTTTTTTTCTTTTTTTCTTTTTACATGGCAAATTATAGTGCAATTCATATATTTCTGTGCATAATATTCATGCATCTCAACGGTTATTCAAACAACAATGATGACTCTATATCTTTAGACCAAATTAACTTCATTTCTTGTGACATCAATATCTTTTTTTGATGAGATCGTGACACAAGGGCACAAACCACGTCCGCTGTACAATGCAAACAGTAAAGCTGTGAGGATATCGATCAGCTGATCAGTAATTTTATAGCATGTCAATAAACTAGATATATAAGTAGGCTCTAGATGTTTTGTACAGAGTCGATCTCGGAAGAATAAATGAATTATATACTTTT
>NW_028234430.1:16052650-16055150 GCF_977035675.1 Penaeus japonicus
TCTTCCTTCTGCTTCTTCTTGTTCTTTTTTTCATTCCTCTATTTATTGATTTATATTCTTTTCTTTCCTTAGATTCTTATTTGTAAGCTGTTATTTTTTTCAGTCATTGATTTACACATATACTCTCTTAATGCTTCTATATCACTTGCCTAGATTTACTCAGATAAGTTAAAAAAACAGAATACATTTTTTTATAATGTGTCCTTCTGGTGGACAATACAAAGTATTTTTTTCCGCTTTCGTTGTGCCATAAAGCTCATAAAAATGGAATAATCATTATGAAATGTGTCGCTTCATTCCTATTTTACGGGCTTGAGTTATTACCACTGTCATTGTAATCCCCAGTTATTGCTTTTGCTTCTATTGTAATGACTTCTGGCAAAGATGATTAGATATAATTTATGATTAGAATATATATTGACAAGATGAGGATAATGATAAGATAATCAGTATCAGTATTAGTATAATTGTTGACATTATCATTACTATTTTTTATTATCATTATCATTATAATTGTTATTATTATCCTTGTCATTACTGTCACTATTACTCTTATTATTGTGATTATTGTTATTCTTATCATGATTTTTATTACTATCATTATTATTATCTATTATTATTATTATTATTATTATTATTATTATTATTATTATTATTATTATTATCATTATTATTATTATTATTATTATCATCATTATTGTTATAATGCTATCATTATTACCTTTATCATCTTTATCACTACTATTATAATTATTATAATCAATATCATCTTCACCATCATCATTATTGCTGTATTTCTTTTTCTTTTTATAATAATTCCTGTTATTACTACTTTTACTCTTATTTATATTACTATTTTTGTCATGTAGATTACTAGCATTACTAATAGCATGCTCATCTTTATCATTATTTATCATTATTATTATCATTATGTTATCATCACCATCATCATTATCACAATCATCACCATCTTCACCATAATCAACATCATCGCTATCATCATCATCGTCGTCGTCACCATCACTATCATCTTCATCATCATCACCATCATCATGATGTTATGCCGATATATCACCATATGGAGCGAGTCCTAACAAATGGCCAAGGGTCCATAAGTTCACTCAAGAACTTTTCTCCATGTCGTGGCCATTCCTAAAAGCGTCTCTGAAGGAATGCTGTCTTCCCATTAGTACCCAATCTCTCAGCCCACTTGTCCAACCTTTCATGGACACATCCAAGTGTGCCAATCACAATGGCAACAACAATCAATTATTCTCCCTAGTCTGGCGACTTCTCTTTTCAAATCTTTGTATTTCTCAACCTCCTCCTTTGCATTCGCGTAGACCCTCGGATCAGCAAGTATAGTGGCATTGATTGCTTTGCGGATCAATTCATTCATTTCGATAACTACGATATCTTCAGTTCTTCTAGCTTCAATCGTTCTATCGCATTATGAGTTTTTAATCGCAGCCCCTAAAATAAAATCCAAGATTGCTTTCCTCACAATCCTTACAGCTGATCATTTCTTTTCCTCCTTCCTCTAAAGCAAGTAGTCTTAAGTGTCTTAATACCCTCAGGGGGTATCGAAACCTGTTCTTGGGGGTATCCAAAAAGGCATTCTGGAAAATATTGTGTGTAAGAATTATCCTTTGTTCATTACTTGCTGAAAATGAAAAAATAAAAAAAATAGTTAGAATTCAGGTGTTACTCATAGCCGCCCTGTTTTCTCTTTTTATAGGAAATTAAAAGTTATAATCGGGAGTGATATTCTAATATTAGAGAGGGGGTATCAGGTTGAATTGGAGTTGAACTTTGGGGTAGCCGGGCTGAGAATCTTTAAGATCTACTGCTCTCTATATACAGTATATCTCAAATTAGGCAAGGGATGGATCTCATGTTATCGTTTTTCAAGTCCAGCTTCGTTTTTCCATATGTAATGCAATCCAGAAGACTTCTATTAACATTTGAAGATCTCCTTTAACTGCTTTGCAATTTTTCCATGTAATGAATGCATTGAGCCTCCTGATCCAAACCCGCTGTAAACCGTCCCGACGTCCAGAGGCTTCAAATTTGGCCTTTCTTCTACTCTGCTTCTTTTTAATCCTCAGTCTCTCATATTGGGTATTCTTTTTCAAATCCTTTAACCACCCATCTTCCCTGATGTGCTCTTTTTTCTCACTCCAGATGTTACTCGAAAATGCTTTACACTCTTCACTACCAGGAATCACGTTTTCCTCCCGAATATTTACATTCAGAATCCGTAAAATCTCCCCTGATCAGTCTCAAACAATCGATTTTTAACTGTTCTTTTCTTTTATCGAACCTCTTGATTTTTGCAGCCTTGGTATTAGTGTAGATTTTAACAACAACCGCATTAAATACTTTTCTCCTGATTCTGTATTTTCTTTCAAGCTCTACACATTTTTCACATTTATCATATTATTTTCATCAGGGGCGATTCGTTTACCCACATATATGATAACTGCTTTTCTTAATGTAT
>NW_028234430.1:16165150-16167650 GCF_977035675.1 Penaeus japonicus
TATACATTTCCAGATGATTTTTGCTTTATAACAGGTACGATTTAGAATCAAGTTAAATTGTGAATCTGTGTATAGATATACTTGACAATAAATATATTCAAATTCAGTAACATTAGACAAACGTTTCAGGTTTGCAAATGTCCATTCTATTATCTCTACGCTCTAGTACATCTATAGAAGTAATGCCAGCGACTCAAATACAACAGAGACAGACAATTGCTTTAATGCATGTACAGGTATATAAAGCAAATAACCGTGGAACTTGGTAGAGCACTATCTGGCCTGCACCTTGAATTGGAAATTAGAATTGTAACTTTGCTAAAACATATTTTCCGAATGTAAATGATGACGCTCAGTGCCGGAACGTGAGATTCAGAAAACAGTGTAGCACCAAACCTGCGCCCTAACGTTCATCTCTTTTTTAAAAGCACTCACTTCTTATTACTGTAGTCATGAGAGTATGCAAAATTGATCATGGTTTAGGGGTGTAGTTTGCATGCTATAATAATAACAATGATAGTAGTCAAAGAAAGATATTCGATATGGATATTTTCCTTATTTTATTAATTCCTTCTATTTTCAGGGTGGCCCATTTGCTTTTCTTCTTTGCTTTTTTTTTCAAAGGCATTGCTTCTTACTAGCTCATGCTTTTAGTCTCCTATTGATGGATTCACGAAAGCGACTGTATAAAGTAGACCCGGCTAGCTCCAGGGCACGCCAGGAAGACGCCTTCAGTCTGCGTGTTATTTATAATGCAATGTGACATTCAGCGTCTAAGGAACGGCACTTTCCGTTTCTGTTAGGGCTTCTTGAGCTCCTCCTGTTGTGATATGTTTTTGTCTTTGTTATAAACACTCAAATGCATTAGAAGAAAAACGTAAAATATGTATTTTTTATGTTTTAAGATTATCGTGCTTTGTTAGATAAATTCTGTATGACATTTTCAATGCGTTGTGCGCTGTGGTTCAGAAACAGCGGCAGAAGACACTGCAAACGTTGGGCAAGTTATTGTCAGAATATTTGCAATATTTGTTTTATATGTAAACATACCTCTCTCTCCACTTTTCTTTCCTCTCTTCTCTTCTCCTCTCTTCTTTCCTCTCTTCTCTTTTCTTCTCTTCTTTCCTCTCTTCCCCTTTCTATATATGTTCTTCATTCTCTTCCCGGCTTAAAGTTTGATAGCTATTGAAACTGGTTCTCTCTGAACATGCATTTGAAAATATAGAAACCTGACCCTGTTATGAGACTGAGGCTTTTATTTCACTGCCACACATGCTCTCTCTTTACACAGTGAGACCAAGCATGCACGAAAATGTTCTCTGTAGAATCCCGGAACAGAAGAGAGGGCAACAATGGCACGTTATACTGTACATAAAAGCTATAATTTCTGGATAAAGTGGCTTTTGACACTAAGCATAATGCGATACAGTATTTCCGTGGTGTGCAAGAGGTATTGCTAGCATTAAGTCTTGTCGTGGGTGTACCAGACACAGTAAATTACATGATTTAGAAAATTATGTCGTAAAGAAAATGTATTTATTCGTGTTATGGTAGAAAATACTAGGCCTGCCATTTAAATCTGTATGTAGACAATGGAAGTTTTTTTGTTTATTTCAATTTTAATAACCTGAAAGTAAGGATACATTTAGTGATGTTGCAAAATAGGAATTTGGAAGTAAACACCTGAATACTTGAAGAAAGAATAATAACTAGTAGAAGGTTATTAGGCCGTACATTCAAAATGTTCTCGAAAAATGAAAAGTGCAACGTTATTTTCCCTCTTCTCTTTTTATATCTGACACCGGTTTGTATTAATAAAGAGAAAAAGGATCTACCGTGTAAATAACACATATGTGCTTACATGGGGCGAATCCGAGTAGAAGTCACCGAGTGCCACGGAATACATACATTTCTGTCCTATGCACATACGCAGTCGATCCTCTGAAGGACGTTAATCTCTTACTTTCCTGTGTGCGGTTTTAGAATACATGTGTGACTCAGACACATTTACTAACCGCCACTATCAATTTATGATCAACACCTTTATCTATACTAGTTTTATATGCGTAGATTCGGCCCCGAATAATAATGATAATGAATACTTTTTCGACATACAATGTGGAGATACTCAAAACTTTCGTGTTCATATCGTTTTTTTGACTTTCATGTAAGTACATATTAGAATACAGAGGGATGAATGAGCGTATGTATTTTGATATACACAAGAAGAATTGACCTATTCATTCATATTATGTATACCTTGTAGTGGTCATATGACTATTCATTAGTTTAAGATTTGATTTCCTGACTTCGCAAGCGCAGCTCAACGAGATGCACAATAGCTCGTTCCCCTGAACCACGTTTTGGTAAAGTGTTTATTCAGTTCACTTTGGCCTTTTGCATATTGTTATCACTCTATCTCATTTAACAGCCTCTCGTTAATCTTGTTATTGAACCTTTAGTTCTATGACAAGGAGACTCCTTTGTGATTGTATATGCT
>NW_028234430.1:16197650-16200150 GCF_977035675.1 Penaeus japonicus
TCTTATGGACGCTTCAATACGATATCTTATGGATGCTTCAATACGATATCTTATGGACGCCTCAATACGATATCTTATGGACGCTTCAATACGATATCATATAGACGCCTCAATACGATATCTTATGGACGCTTCAATACGATATCGTATAGACGCCTCAATACGATATCTTATGAACGCCTCAATACGATATCTTATGGACGCCTCAATACGATATCTTATGGACGCTTCAATACGATATCGTATAGACGCCTCAATACGATATCTTATGGACGCCTCAATACGATATCTTATGGACGCCTCAATACGATATCTTATGGACGCTTCAATACGATATCGTATAGACGCCTCAATACGATATCTTATGGACGCCTCAATACGATATCTTATGGACGCCTCAATACGATATCTTATGGACGCCTCAATACGATATCTTATGGACGCCTCAATACGATATCTTATGGATGCCTCAATACGATATCGTATAGACGCCTCAATACGATATCTTATGGACGCTTTAATACGATATCGTATGGACGCCTCAATACGATATCGTATAGACGCCTCAATACGATATCGTATGGACGCCTCAATACGATATCGTATGGACGCCTCAATACGATATCGTATGGACGCCTCAATACGATATCTTATGGAGGTAAATAAACAGATCGTGATTTAAGAACGACTTAGTTTCAGCCACGAAGACCGATACGTTCGTTGGAAGGTTATGAATGAGGTCATCTGTCCTATGAATAAGGTCAACAGATAGGGGATTCGTTGTATCAATAAAGCGCAAGGGAAAATAGTGATACAAGGGATGTTACACGTGTTCAAGTAGTCAAAGTTAACTCTCTAGACAGGTGTCTCCAGGGCAGTGAGTGAAGTTGGGTCACTTGTATTTCTGGAGAACAAAGTTGGGCTCAGCTGTTGCTCGGCCAGTGCCATGGGTCAGCTGCATTTGATCCATTGATATCATTATCACAATTACTTCTATCACCATTACTGTTACAGAGTAACCCTATTGTCACCATTATTAGCACTATTATCTTAATTTTCATTTATGTTGTCTTTTTCATTATTATTATTGTTATTATCATAATTATTATTAGTATTATCAATATTTTCTTTGTCTTTATAGTTTTTCTTGGTATCATTATTATTACTCATATTATTTTTATCATCATCATTATTTTCATTATCACTATCATTATCAATGTCATCATTATTATTATGATTATTATCATTGCCATGATATTGTTATTGTTGTCTTTATTAGCATTATCATAATTACTATTATCATTGTCATCAATATCAGCACGACTGCCACTACTACTATTATAATTTATTTTGCTCTTATCATCATTATCATTGTCATTGCTATTAACATCATCACTGTTATATTCATTATCATTATCGTTATTATTGTTATTGTTATTGTTATTGTCATTATCATTATCATTTTCATTATCAATATCATTGTCATCATTATTATTATTGTCAATGTTTTCATGATTATCATTATTATCTTAATTATAACTATTTTTAGTGATATAATCATTATCACTCTTCTTGATGAAGATGAAAATAATGATGATGATGATAATTATAATAGGGATAATATTGATAATGACAATTATGATAATAATAATACTAATAAAGGGCGAAAATAATAATGATAAATGACAATAATAAGAGAAAGGCCCACTATATCACGTCTGCTAAATTTTCTAGTTATTTTAGTCCCTCTGTCACAAAGGTAGAGCCAGCTAATGCAGTTCCGACAAGGCGGTTGATGTTTCCAGGTAACAACCAGATCTTCAGCAAAGCGGAGAGAGCCTTTGTACATGCTGGAATTAGACTGGCATTGGAAGACTCTCTCTCTCTCTCTCTCTCTCTCTCTCTCTCTCTCTCTCTCTCTCTCTCTCTCTCTCTCTCTCTCTCTCTCTCTCTCTCTCTTTCTCTCTATCTCTCTCTCTGTGTCTCTTTCTTTCTCTTTCTCTCTCTCTCACATACACACAGACACACACACACCTTTATCGCTCTCTTTCGACTTTTCTCTCTCCCAGACACACACACACACATACATATACACTCTCTCTCTCTCTCTCTCTCTCTCTCTCTCTCTCTCTCTCTCTCTCTCTCTCTCTCTCTCTCTCTCTCTCTCTCTCTTTCTCTCTGTGAGATGTATTTCAAGTGCCAGTTGAGGCTAATCTCCCACGTGGCTACCGCATGGTCACGATATGCTATAGGAAACAATCCAAACAAGGAAACCCGACTAGGAATAATCTATTTATAGCGACCCGGCAGGTCAGATATAAGGTCAACCTGAGGTTAGCCAGACTCCCACACTCCCACTCCGTCAGAGACACGACACCACTCTGTCCCTCACGGATTCCCACGCTCTCCGGCGGGGAGCGGTCAGCTAGCCTACCACACCCCCTGGCTTTGGCCGTGAAACACGCCAGCCTAACAGAGACGTTCGACAAGCCATCGCTAC
>NW_028234430.1:16232650-16237650 GCF_977035675.1 Penaeus japonicus
GAATGGTAGCAAAGAAATGAATTAATCCAGTGATATCAGTTTTCAAGCGTGTAGCTCGAATACATATTCGTTGCATTGTACATTTCATTCGGACCGTGAAATCCGAAAGATTTATAAGAATATCTTATATTTTCAACTCTATAACACTTTCGTAATATTAGGTGTGGCTTCTTAACTTAGATCCCAAACCATATATTTTGCATACATAAAGAATGTAAATGTAAATAAAACATTTGCTAGATAAGCTGTCATGATGGATGATATTAATGTGTATTTTATGAATCAAAACAAAAAGAAATCTTCAAGCATTTAAGAAGTTGAAATATATGTGGTGATCCTTGAAGATCAGGAATGAAACTGGACTTTCTCTTCCTCTACCGTCGCCCCAAATGACTGATCATAATTAGATGGGTTTTTAAGAATGAAGGATATCTGGTAACTTGCCTGTGGTTGTTCTATCTTCTCTTTCAACCGGTATTCCATGTATCATTTGTATGAGAAAATATCTACGGAATGCTCTTTACTCTTATTTTGATGAGCTAAGTGATAATACAGCATAACTGATACGAAACTTAGCTCAAATTTCCGATGTCAGTTAAAGATAAAAATATGATGATGATTAATTTGTAATTTATAGAGATAAGATCCATTATCATCGATTAAAGATGCATACCATAAGAAAATGACGACCCCATACAAAGGATTTTACCATATTTAATGCTATTATTAACTTTTTATCAATATCCGTAACAGTAGCTAACATCTTAATCATATACAAAGAGATATAGAGCTAACCACACGAAGAAATTTTGTTGAGAGAGACAGAAAAGAGAGAGAAAGAGAGAGAGAGAGAGAGAGAGAGATTCTGTCTAGTAAAGAAATGAAATCTAATTTGTTAATAAAATATTGTTGGTAGTCTTGCTCCATAAATCTGTGGAAACCTGTAAAGTGTATAGTTTATTTCTTGTGTGTGTATATGTATATATATATATATATATATATATATATATATATATATATATATATATATATATATGTATACATATATATATATATATTATCTTTTCTTTTTCTTTTTGCATATCATTTTTTTTTTTTTTTCGTTTTCGTTTTTAGCGTATATGGTTCTTAGTCATGAAATGAACTCTTGACTCTCTTGAAAACAAATAGTGAATAACACTAGACTCTGGGCCATCGAGTTGGACTGCAGGCACACATAGGATACTATAGTATATTTGGTATTTTGTTTTTTTTTCCTTCTCTCCATATATTTCATCTGCTTTGCCTATACATATTCACATTTTCTGATCATGATAATGAACTATAGTATCACTTACATATACTTTGAAACAAGTGCTAAAAAACGTTAACATGTAACATTCAGTTCAAATTAATTAGGAGTATTCAGTCATTCTAAAATCATATTCTGAATCAAACTCAGCCTCGGTTAGTTCGTTAGTTATTTAGTTATTGCCGTATGGAAAATACCTACAACAAATCAAGATTGCTCAAGTAGGCATATGACAAGAGTAATTAGTAATCATACTCTAGGGTATCATTAAATATCATTGCCACTAGTCTTGCTCGCCTTGGTATGTGTTTTTGAGGGTTGGAAACCAAGTTTCATTGGTATATTTTATACAGCAACTCTTTTGTTTCAATGATTTATTGCTCTTACAGAAGGATCTGGAATGTATGGTAAAGGGTTTTATGATCATCGTCTGTTATACCCGATTGTAATTGCTTGTGTGTTATTGAAGATTCTATATTTTGGGTGTGTGTGCGTGCGTGTGCGTGTGCGTGTGCGTGTGTGTGTGTGTGTGCTAGATTGATCGTTTGTATTGTGCGTGATGAAATCTGATGGTCCTAAATACCATAAATAATCTATATAGACACTGCTGTGCACGTTGTGAGGATAAACTTTTAACATAATTTGTACTCTTGCATTTGAATCGTTTGGTGTGCCTCGGGACACGATAATGTCTGTAAATGTTGTTTTAGATTTTATTTGAAACAGTGGATAAATTATGCCCATATTGAAATTAATGAGCATGTGGCTGAATTTGTAATTAGATTATATTCCTTTTTCATGTTCCTTGCCTCAGTTAGAGATAAAAGTTGTTTTATTAACAGATGTTTTAGAAGTGCGGGCTTAAACTTCTGCACTGCATGTAAAAGGCAAAATGCATTAATTTATAGTAGTATCAATATACCGGTCAAAGATGCTCATTGAATTCTAGCTTATACGAACGCTGTTGGTTATCTACCAAGTTTGAAGTAAGCTTTCGATGCCAAATGGTAAAGGAATAATGGAACGATCAGTCGATGTACGATTGATCACAAAAATCTCTACATGAACTATGGTTGGTGGTGCTATCAAGTGATCGCGATGTCGCATAGTGGAGAATGTACCCCGCCCTCGTCCGCCATCGAACTGAGATGTCCGATTGGCGGAATATCTTGTGATTCTGTTTCATTAATGGAAGTGAGTCTATCAGCACCCAGGGCAGAAGTCGGAGGAAGAGCCTCAGGTTGGAAGTGGGTGTCCAATTTCTCATTCCTTTTCGGTTATTTCATTAGCTTTCATGTATTATGTTCATATTAAAACTATTAACAGCGATGGCTACTTAGTGTATAAGAATGAGTGCCAGTATAACATGATGACATTGCAAAAGATGACTGTTGAATCACAGTGAGTGCCGTCGCCCAGAATGTATTTGCTTTTATTACAGTAGATTATAAAACCTCTGGATTTGTGTTAATCCTAAGATGACTGAATTTACTTATAAATAAGAACGGGTCACACCTGTTGCAAAGGAATTAGTTTTATAGTGCCATTTATCTTCTTTCTTCTGGGGTTTATATCGTTTGTTACTTAATTTGCGGAGAGTAAACAGAGTAATTAAGGTTAGCGCTGTAAAGGCTGTCTATGATTTCTCTCTAGATTATAAAATGCAATCTTATGTAAAAGATTCATAAGAAATATTTCTAATATGAATGAAGAGGTAAAGTAGGTGGAAGGCAGAAGCCAATCTTTTGCAATAGGAGATGCTAAATTTTTAATGTTTTCCTAATTGGGCAGTTTCAGGAGTTAAGATCTTTTAGGATGGATAATCGGTTAACTGGAAATAGGCTTATGGATCTATTACGTGCGTGAGACACGTCTGGCACGCGAGGATTATCAAATATTTGACTGTTTCTAAAGTTCTTTTAGCTGGACATGCAATATCTATATATACACCTATATGTATAAGTTTATATATATATATATATATATATATATATATATATATATATATATCTGTATATATATATATATTTGTGTGTGTGTGTGTATTATATATATATATAGATAGATAGATAGATAGATAGATAGATAGATAGATATAGATAGATAGATAGATAGATAGATAGATAGATAGATAGATAGATATATGTATGTATGTATGTATATATATATATGTATACACACACTTTTTCGACATTTCAAATACAGTTACCATTCCTTTGATTTTAATCAATGAAGAAAAGTTTTCATCTAATCACTATAAGGAAAAAAAAAATATTCGAACGAACGAATACATGAAAAAAACTGCGTTATGTAGCGACGCCACATGAGTGAATTTTAGCATGAAAATATTTTAATGACACGTTGCCGAGCAATAGTATCAAAGTCTATGGTTTCTTCTAGCTTAGGTTACGAGGATTTTCTTATTGGCAACACACACTCCTTGCTTCTCAGGGTCTCCAACACACTAATTCTTTATTTATTTCATATATATTTGGCTTAGATATGGATACTGTATTCTAAGTGTTGTTATCGTATCGCATAAAAACGTGGTCGTCGCCAATGTTATCGTCGTCATCAGCAGTGGAATCAGGAACAGCGTTATTATAGACAAACTTATGTGTTGTACGATAACGCAGATTATTGACTCAACAATACTCAACATGAACGGTACCTGCCATTTCTTCTTTATCATCTATTTATAGATGTATAATCTTTCTCACTCACTCTCACTCTCACTCTCACTCTCATTCTTATTCTTATTCTCACTCTCACTCTCATTCTCACTCTCACTCTCACTCTCTCTTTTTCTCTCTCCTCTTTAAGTGGCAGCTTATAAATTGCCTCATTATTGTAGTAAATATGAAATGAAATATATATAAAATGATTGTATACGATATATCATTCTCTTCAAACAAATAAATACTTAATGTCCAATGACTAAAACTTCCGCAGTTCTCATACTACGTTTACAATCTTAACAGAATTTTGATGCAAAATTTCGGACTTTGTAAAACAAAGTAACGATCATAGCAGGAGGAACAGGTGGTTCGCCATGCAGACTACGTCGTACTATCGTCCGTAAATTTTCCTTACTTACGCATATTGTGAGGACATAACCTCATCCGTGTTTTCTTCTCGGTGAACGGCAGTATGATGTGAGGAAAGAGACGGTCTGTTGTGCAGAACAAGAGCATTTGTTTCCTTCCAGACAAAGTCAAGGTTATGGGCTTTCTTGCTATTCGGTTATCGTTCTACGGATATGTATGTACGGGGGAAACGTGTGTATGTTTCAGGGCAATTGGCGTACATCATGACAACAATGCCAGTGATGTTATGAGGACAGAATATGAGGAAAACGTCCAGTCTTTCTTTATAGCAATCACTGGATAATTGTTGGTCTGGCTATTCCTTTTTGGGTTAGATGTATGGTGCCAGTGTCGGAGTGGGAGAATGTGATTAATGGCGAGGCCTCTCGCCTGGACGTCGATACAAGACCCGCGGAAAAGGAAGGAGGACCTGCGGCCAGCAGATACGTAAGCCTGGTTGTGCATACACAGTCTCTGTGCTTTCATACTCCTATTTATGTATATATGTATATATATACATATATATATATATATATATATATATTAATGTATATATATACATATATATATATATATATATATTAATGTATATATATACATATATATTCATATATATGTATATA
>NW_028234430.1:16250150-16255150 GCF_977035675.1 Penaeus japonicus
TATATATATGTATGCATGTATATATATATATATGTATATATATATATATATATATATATATATATATATATATATATATATATATATAATTCAAGTCCTGATTTGGGACTTGAATTTGTGATTCCGTTGCTGCCGAGCGCCCGCGGGAATTGTCTGTAAAACCTCTCTATCACTGCTCTGCTAAGAGTAAATAGGTAAATTTCCATAACGTCTCTTGAGGCGTCTGGTTAGACAATTCTTTTTAGCGGATTGTGTAGCCTATCGGATTCAACAACGTGCCTGTCAATCTTACGGCGCGGGTTCGAGTCCCGGTCAGGGAGGTAAAGTTTGTATTTCTATATTAAATGCGTTACTGCATTCTACCATCTTGCTCATATATATATATATATTGTAAGGGTTCTGTGAGTACAAGGGACCCCGATAGGCGGCTTAGGGGCCAGAACTGGACCCATTTGGTCCCTCAAAAAAAAAAGCAATTCTCCCTCCCAGATTCAATTACTCAGGTGCCACTGTAGAGATTAGTGTTGGAGAGCCAGCAGTAACCATACCAATAAAAGTGATAATTGTAAATAAATAAAAGCAAAAATAAAAAAAAAGAAATTATAATGAAAGAGCATTATTATTTATGATCTCAAGCAGTTCCAGATGTGATCTCTATAAATTTACAGCCGTTCCAGCCCCTAATTGTGGCAAGTAGTAAGAAATATGGGCTCATAGGTCACCTTTGTGATGGATTTCCGGTTGGGGCACTCCAGGCTGTCTCTCAGGAAGGGTATTGACCACACCAAAGTCGGGCTGACACTCTTTCTTTTTCATAATCCAGGGGTTTTGCGAACCCTGTACTTAGGACATATGTTTTTTCTTTCTGGTAATCAGATAATGATAACGTTAATAATAGCATCTTCAACGTGGAAAAATAAATAGATAATACATTATGCTGAATAAAACTATAGTTAATTACATTAGAAAATAAATAGAACTATAACAACATGAAAAGAAGTATTAAAAGATGCAATAACGAACAGACTTTTATGATATAAAATATTAGCAAAATTATAAAAACAGGCTCGGGTGAAAGCATACAAGACAACAAAATAAGGTAAAGTACATCAAACATAAAATTATGGAGATCTAACCAGCTGCATACACAAGATATTAAAACGAAAGAGGTCGCAGGCGAAAGTAAAAGAACGCCAAACAAGACGTTGCAAAAACGCTAAGAGTTTAACCTGCAGTTGCCAATTAGTAAATAAAATCAAATAAAAAGGAAAATGGTAATAAGATATAAAATTAAGTAAAACTAAAGGTGATGCAGTTGATTACCTAAAGTAAAATCCACACAAAAGTACAAACACAAAATTAGATAAAACAATACACTGATAAAAATCTGATTACATCATCACGCTACTTGATATGAACTGTGACAACCCTTACGCAAAATGTGAAAAATAAACAAATACATAAAACGAAAGGAACTAATTCAAAACAAAAACAGAAGAAGGGAATGCCAAAAGGAGAGTACAGAAGGCTAAGACACGTAATGTGATGCCTGTAGCAAATATGTATATGCGTGTATGTGTGTGCATATGTGTGTGGGTGGGTGTAGCCTCAGACAACACAGGAATGGGTAGAAAGAAATAAGGATTTGATAAGCAAGGGTAGGAAATGGAAGGGAAAAGTCTAGGTATGTGAGAATTAGGGAGTGAGGATGCGAGGAAAACGGGAAAGGCACAGGGTGAGTATGCGCGGCACAGGGTGAGGATGCGCGGAACAGGGTGAGGATGCGCGGCACAGGGTGAGGATGCGCGGCACAGGGTGAGGATGCGCGGAACAGGGTGAGGATGCGCGGCACAGGGTGAGGATGCGCGGCACAGGGTGAGGATGCGCGGCACAGGGTGAGGATGCGCGAAATAGGATGAGGATGCGCGGAACAGGGTGAGGATGCGCGAAATAGGATGAGGATGCGCGGAACAGGGTGAGGATGCGCGAAATAGGATGAGGATGCGCAGAACCGGGTGAGTATGCGTGGAACTGGATAAGAGATTACAAGTTTGGGGTGCAGGTTACAGGAGTGGGAGCAGGTCTTAGGAACAGGACATGTTGCAGGATGAGGACAGGAGCGAGAGAGGAGGGGAGGATCCCAACCTCACAATATGTGTTTGTGTGTATATATATATATATATATATATATATATATATATATATATATATATATATATATATATATATATATATATACATACACATATATATGTGTGTGTGTGTGTGTGTGTGTGTGTCTTTGTCTGGGGGGGGGGTGATGGCTTTTGTGTGTGTGTGTGTGGGTTGGGGGTGGGGGTGGGGGGTTTAACGATTCTAAAGACCGATTTTCTTGCTTTCCTTCATAGGTTTTCTTATATAGGTTTGTCGGAAACGTTTATGCAAATACGACAACAGATACAGAATGTGTTATCAAGAAAACGAATCACGTGCACACACACACAACACCCTCCGCCCCCACCCCACACCTACACTCACCCTTATAAGCCATCACACCCTCCTCCCGCCCCCCAACCCCTTCTCCTTCCACTAGCTAACGTATTACATGGAGGACGTTATCTCTCAACTGCGGCTTCCCCGGCAATTTACATGTTAAATGAACTTCTCACACTATGAAGCCTAGCCACTTGTACTGAAGGAATAATGATCTTAAATCACCTGTGATAACAAGAATGAGCCTCAATTACCAAAGAGGTGTTGGTATGCGCATTATGTCTCTATTTACTCGCTTTGGCGTTTTATCCAGGTCATTATAAATAAATCATGTGTTATGTCACTCCTAGCGATGATATCCTTAGCAGAAATCGTCTGAAAGTTAGCGAATTTGTTTCGTTAATAAATTGAGTTCAAATCGGTATTACAGCAGCTTTACGGAGAAGAACAGATCCGTTTTGTCGAAAATTTCTACTAACTTCTGAATTATATTATGGCAAAACTTCTAGTCTGCGGCGATAATTTACTTAATGAAACTGTTTGAGAGTTTGAGATCTCGTACTGTGGAAAAAATAGACAAATAAGCTTCGGGTAAATATCGAATATTGGCCGATATTACAGTTAAGATCATTCGCTGGCCTATCATTTCCTGATCCCCTACCACGCCTGAGCATCTCTCCTTAGTCTTATAATCATTATTAGCAGTTTTTATAACCTTCAGTAATATCAAAACCATAATCTTAGAGAATATTCTGCTTTTCTTATCATCGCTTTCGCTCATTTATGATTATATTTTCAGATTACTTACGCTAATCGAATTGCAAAGCTATTTCCGTGTAAACGCAATCTTGCAGGCTGATACATGATAGCCGAATGGGCTCTACGCGCAAGGAAATGCAGGTTTTCAACAAGATTTCGCCAAATGAACAGCCATCATTGAGGAAAAGACAGGTATACTAACATCACACTCGTAATGATTTATTTAGCTTTGATGACGATAATGATAATGATAGTAGTAATAATAATGATGATAACAATAACGGCGTTAAAAATATCGACTGTTATTAATATCATCCTCATTATTGTTACTATTGATTTTGGAATTATTATTACTGCTGTTATAATCTCAGTCTGTCAGTCTTAGTTATAAGAATCAGTATCACTGCCATCATACCCATATCATTATCATGGTTTATATC
Organism: Penaeus japonicus; assembly: GCF_977035675.1. Classification (NCBI taxonomy): domain Eukaryota; kingdom Metazoa; phylum Arthropoda; class Malacostraca; order Decapoda; family Penaeidae; genus Penaeus; species Penaeus japonicus. Next base: position 16,253,822 of record NW_028234430.1, read on the forward strand.
ATCCTTAATGTGTTTATCATTAGTATCAGCGTTGTCATTAGGCTCTTCTCACTTTTATCATCATTTTTATTATCTTTTTCATAACTATTATCACTTTCTCACATCATTACCTTTATCATAACATATAACAGTTACCAATTAAAAATAGATAAAATAATAACTGTTCATGTTAACGTAGAAACAAAAACGACTGAAAATCTTGATAGCAAAACGCAGCGCCCTCCGGCACCACGTGGGCAAAGAGAGAGAAAAACCCTCGGCTCCCCCGTCTCATTTTGTCCTCTGCACACAAGGGCCCACAATAGGCAGAAATAAAACTCACTCTAAATAAAGTCCTATAGAAAAGCCAAGAGCAAGGCGAGAGTTTGTCAAATCTTCTCTATAAATGTTTGAGTTACCTGGAACCCTTCTCACAAAGGTTGGGTTGACGTTGTGGTGGATCTCCGGGGATGCCACTCGTTAGAAACCCTAAACAACAAAGGCACGCCTTAATTCTTTAGTTATCTCGTGTGTTTGTCGTGGCGGGCGGCGTGAACAGAATGGCTGTTGTGTGGTGAAGGGGTGTGTGGGTGTGTGTGTGGGTGTGGGTGTGAGTGCGGGTGTGTGTGTGGGTGTGGGTGTGGGTCAGTGGGTGGGTGGGTGAGTGTGTTTATAGTGCATTTTATCTGCGTGTTATTTGATTTTAGTGCTTTACCGAGTGCCACATTATCATCATCACTGAAATAATTTGTTGTCTATAGATCAGTAGATGTCTTTGGTGTTCACTTACGGCGCTCTCTACATGAAGGATTTACAACTTTTTGGCTTCACTTAATTTCTGGGAATTAACATTATCTGAGAGTATGTATGTACTTTACATTTGTTTACACCATCGTGCATTATTTTAGCAATCGCGTATTACAAGAACTTAATAAATATGACTTTTAAGATTTTTATATATTCCAAATACCAGTGTGTTAACGAATTTACGTGGAAATAAGCAAAACAGGTCAACTTGAGCACTTGAGCAACAACAAGCAACTTGAGCACTTTCACTTGTACGTATGGCTTGGGAGATTTCGTTTTCTAAATCTTATTTCATTTGACTCTGAATAAATTACGTGTGATATGAGTTTAGTTTTTAACATTTCTTTTTTGTATAAGATACAAATATCAGTATCATGTGATATTGAAATAAACTCGCTTATTCTTTTGTGCAGTTCTGGATTAAATCATTGGCGGTAACACTTCAAAAACAAGCCAAACTCATTACTTGCTCACAGTGTCCTTAAACTTAAAAGCTTTAAAATCTTTAATATCCCGAAGGCAAAAGGATGCATGGGCAAGTAC
>NW_028234430.1:16260150-16262650 GCF_977035675.1 Penaeus japonicus
ATTTATTTTTATATTATTATTGTTTTTTATGTGGTTTCTTTTGTGGTTGTTTTTGTGTGTGTGTTTTTTATTATATATAATATATATATTATATATATATATTATATTTTATATATAATATAAAATAAAATAAATTTTATATATTTTTTTTATTTTTATTTTCATTTTTTTCCACACACACATTACATTTTTTTCCCCCTTTTCATTTTCAAAATATTTTTTTATACATAATTATTTAATAATTTTAATAAAAATTTTATATATATAAATATTATTATTTAAAATATTTACCTTTTTTATATATATATTTTATTTTTTTTATATAAAAATATAGATTTATATTTATATTATTTATATTTATATATATTTATAAAAAAAAAACACACACCACCCCACTTTTAAAAATTTTATATATATATATTATATAATTAAAATTATATATAAATCTAAAATTTATTTTATATATAAAAATATATATATAAAAATATAATATTATAGTAAAATATATATTTTTATATTATATATAAATATATATATATATGATTTATATATATAATTATATAATATATATAAATATATTATATTATTATATATATTTATATAGTATATATTTAATATGTATTTATAATAAAAATATATATATATATATATATATAATTATAATATATAAATAGTATATATTATATATTATATAAAATTTTAAGTTTAATAATATTTAATATATATAAAATATATATATATATATATATATATATAATATATATATATAAAATAAATATATAAATATAAAATATTAATTTATATAAAATAAAAAATAAATATAATATATATTTTAAATATATATAAATATATATATATAAATATTATTTATAGAGAGATGGGAAAGAGAGAGAGATGGGAAAGAGAGAGAGAGGGGGGGGGGGGCAGCGTTCAGATTCATTCTAATTAATCTATTAAAGAAAAATCTGATAATGCATTTTAACAATGGGACACTAGCGCCTTGGATGTTCACAAGACTGAAGTAATGCTTTGACATTCACAGGTAAGCTGCAGATATCTAGAATCTACTATATTATAAATGAAGACAGAGAGAGAGAGCGCGAGAGAGAGAGAGAGAGAGAGAGAGAGAGAGAGAGAGAGAGAGAGAGAGAGAGAGAGAGAGAGAGAGAGAGAGAGAGAGAGAGAAGAGAGAAGAGAGAGGGGAGAGAGGAGACGAGATGAGATGAGGAGGAGAGGAGGGGAGGAAGAGAGGAGGGGAGAGAGAGAGAGAGAGAGAGAGAGAGAGAGAGAGAGAGAGAGAGAGAGAGAGAGAGAGAGAGAGAGGGAGATGAGATACAACGACTACCTCTACTACTATCATTATTGCAACTGCTGCTGATAACAATGCTGAGAAGAGGAAAAGTTAAATAAAAAATGATTATAACAAAAGCAGTTACGTAAGCCCGTAAATGAAACTCGTGTACATGTCACAAAGATGAAAGATGAAATGAAGAGGAAAAAAGACTGGGAGATGAAATATTCCTTGTGAAGTACTACCACTCTTTGTTCTGTAATGCAATGCACGACAACATACTGTATGGAGTGCAGGAGTCGGATATTGCATTGTTGACAAGGGAAATGCCAGAGGATAATGATGATTAAGGACACTGGAAATGGCTGCTATTTGTGAAAATGCTTTAATGCTGTACTGCGCTTCCCACTCGTTCTGCCGGTGAGATTCATGAGTTAAGCAGAGGGTATTTTAATCTCGGTTTCAGTGCTATGAAAAGCGGATATGATTAGCATGAACGCAGAATTAGGGAGGACACAGTACAGCAGCTGGGGAGGTGAACGGGTGAGAATTGTAAACATTAATCAGTCATTAGACAAAAAGTTGCTATTATTATTATATTAACCATTATGAATAATGAAGATGCTTAAAAGGACACATAAATCGATGCAACTAGCCTACCTATATGCAATATCATTTGTGAAATAACCCTGGCTTTGTGTAGTGTTAAGCCTGATCTGGAGCGAGTTGTTGTGGGTTATGTGAAACAATTGGAGAAAATTGGAGTCACTCCAGGCTTGCATTCTGCTGGAGACACCAGGACAGGCACGAGGCTTAATTTCAAGTTTAATTAACTCTAATTTGTGCAAAGGAATTAAAGACAAAAAGACAACAAAAACGGGTTTAACTTCGGAACCAAAAGGAAAGTCGTGAACAACAGTTGAAACGTTATACACGTACAATTTCCTCATGAATGGAAACAGATGATTCTTTGAACTAAAAGAAATACGTGGGTTTCTCGTTTAATATTTCTAACTTTTTTATAATTTCAAAGAATAAAAAAAGGATTAAAACCGTCTCCGCGTAAAGAAAAAAAAGAAAAAAAAATCGAAGGGAAAGACTAGAGTGCGCCGGGTACGTTTCTTTTGAAGACAAGGCAAAGAGCCTCAGGAAGTGAACTTGACTATATTGTCTTCATGGCTGAGAGTTAATCAGTGTGTTGACTGTCTG
>NW_028234430.1:16265150-16270150 GCF_977035675.1 Penaeus japonicus
GAAAATTACTCCTGAGTCTTGAGTTAACAGAAAGTCTGTGGCTATGAGTATTCCTGCCAACTCAGTTTGCGTAGTGCTCGCCCAGTCATGAACCCTCCTACAATCTTGGTGCTGCAAAATATTGTTTTTATATACAACATAAGCACATCCTGCTCTACTTCCAGATGTAGGGATCCATCAGTGTAACATTCATAGTCAATATTCAGAGTTTCAAGATGCTCATTAATGGTTGCAAGGGTGTGTTGCTTAAGTACAGCTGGTGGAACTGTGTTTTTTTTAGGGACATCAGTATAAAATACGTTCAATGTCGACATTTTCCATGGTGGAGAGAACGTCCATATGGGAACCTACTCAAGGACATATTTAATTGGTGTATGGATTGGACTTGTATGTCGTTTGCAACATGAATTTGAGGGCGACTCGGCTCTTTAAACTGCTATGCAAAGATGAATTCACTATCTTATATTTAAGGTTCAAGAGTTGCCTCTTGGAACTCTGTATTATAGAAGGGTTCTTTAATTGCTTTGACACCAAAAATAGTATTGATGTATGATATTCTTTCGTAAATAGATGGCAAGTTGAGTTCCTTTCTCATGTTACATCAACCACAATCCTCGTTGTTTTAGGAGCACCGAGAATGATCCGCATGGATGCGTTCTGTACAATTTCTAGACAAGTTAACTCTGATTCCTTAAATGATACAAGGTGTAAGGCATGGTAATCTACGACTGACCGTATATATGATAAGTAAAAGAGTCTTGCAATGTTAACATTGACTCCATGTTCTCTGCCAACAAGAGTCTTGAGTGGCTTCAGCCGCTCCCACAGTCTTTTCTTTAGGTTCATAATGAGTTCTGTGTCGTTAATAGTCTCATCCTACCACCAAACCCGAGATACTTGTATTTGTGGCAAAGATCTAGCTCAATGTCATCTATATGAAAGTTTGGCAGTGGATTGTAAGAGGATTGAGTGCCTTGGTTTTTTTGGGGCAACTGAGATTATCAAACCGCACTCAGTAGCTTTTGTGGACAGTACATTAAGAATTTTTTGCATTCTATCCTCGGATGAAGTTTTAATGCAGATGTCATCACATAACAAATAATGGAATCACTGCCCTCTAGTGGTATATTGCTTAATAGTCTGTGCATTAAAATATAAATAGCATGGGGCTAAGTACGCCCCCCTACGCTGTTAATACGGGGTAACGCCCCCACACTGGAGGTGTGCCAAGCTCAAATATTTTAGAGTATGTTACTTTTGATTCCCCTGAAGAGAACATGAGCTGATCGGTTTGATAAATACATTTGAATCCACGTTAAAAGTTTACCTTCAATACCAAAGCTAGCCAGTTGCTCAAGGATGAGGTCTCTGTATGCAATAACAAAGGCAGATTTAAGATCGAGAAATACAGTTTGCATGCCTTGCTGAGAATTTGTCAAGTACTCTGCAAAGCAGTGCTGAGGCTACGTCCTGGGAGGAATCCATACAGTCTTGGAGTTAACTTGGCATGTATGCGATACATGAGTCTGCTCAAAATAACTCTCCTCCAATCAAGTACCTTGCATAAACATGAGGTCAATGAGTCGGTCGGTATTTATCAGAGTTCGGTTTGGGAATGGGAATGATTAGGCTTTTAGTCCAGGAGCTTGGGAGTATTCCTTGGGATAAGCTTAGTCTGTAAAGATGAAGAGTGGGTTGGGGTTACCTGGTACCTGAGCAATGAGCCGAAGTACACTATAAGTGATGCCATCTCGCCTGGGGCGGTCGCCTTAATATTTACCTTGCGAAGTGCATTATTTAATTCCCACTCAGTTATTTCGGCAAAGTCGGAGGGGTCAGTGGCAGAACAGGCTATGGCAATGTTAAAATTCCTATTTATTTTCGTGGTGTTAAGTGTTATTTTATCTCTTATGGGCGGATTCTCTGCGGAAGTGAGTTCAGCTGAGAGGTACTGGCCATGATCTAGTAACAAATTGGCCTGTTTCTCAAATGGGCTGTGGAACTGCGGGAGTGGCGACAGCTTTAACCTGACAACTGCTGATTTTTCTCCATACTTCAGCTGCAGAAGTTTGTGGTTAAATTATCTCTGTCAGGTCGAAATTGCTCCAATGTCTCACTGCGAATTTGAGCCTTTAATATGCTCTGAATTCTTTATTAGCATCACGTGAGGAAGAATCGTAAAAGAGCTTTTCTGATGTCATGTTATCCCTATAAACACATTAGACGTTCTGAACTCATTTCGTTTATTCTCACCTATTAAGATGGGTCATTTATCTCCACTTTGGTGCAGTGAGGGAACGGGGAGGTATTTTTTTTTCTATTGAGAGTTTTCTCTGAGCAACTACCCATGTATTGGAGTAGGTCGTGACAAACCGCTTTTATCAGGTCTGAGGAGTACTTTTTTATTTTCGACAGTGGTAACGGATCATAGGTACTATACGTATAAACACGTGCCTTGAAGTGATGCTCCAGTCCCGTGGGATTGTAATTTTAGGTCTGGGTGCTTTTTTTTGGGTGCCTTTTTTTTTTTTGGTGAGCTATGCTGTTGTCAACAGTATACTCTGTTAGGATTGCAAAGTGGTCACTGACTAACTCTCGAACCAGTGAAGTACAAACATTACCATGTACAAGATTTTTTCCAATTACATAATCTAACTTCTAACCGCCACCACCAAATGAGTCTGTTTATTGTGTCATATACAGTCATCGATCTTCTATTGACGAAATGTTTAAATTTACCCTCCCTCCCCATTGCTGTTACTTACTTCTGGTGATCACCAAATTGTGTGTGTCTAGCATTGAAACTTGAAAAATCTCCCATACATAATGTTCCTTGATTATGGAAATTGGGTAGAGAACTAGTCAGAAACTTTGAGCTCCTGGCATACACATTATATAATGAGAAGAACCCAGAGGCAGTCTTAATTCTTAAATGATGAAACTGCACGTCGGTGTTCCCGGACTGTTTTACTAGTTCATGTGGCAGTGTTGTTTTAGCTTTACATAAGTCAACAAACCCGTCATGGCTGTATTTACATATGAGCAATTACCCTTTGAGTTTAGGCGCTATTTTCATGTTAGTAACAGCTGCAAACGGTTCTTGTACGCAGATTACATCGACATTGTTTTTACGAATATAAAACTCTAGGTCATTAAGTCTAGGCTTAATACTACGCATATTCCATGATATGAATTTGATTGTGCGTTTATCCATAAAAGAAGAGTTTTTTTTTTTTATTTGATAGTCTATACTTCATTCTGTAATATCCTCTGATGGTAACGCATTTTACTTTACAGAAAGCAACATACACATTGCTGTATAACCATACTTTTCCTCACATAGGACAGACCTTAATTTAAAAGTAAACTTAACCATTTAAACTATTAATTCTTAGCTTTTTTCTGCTTCGTTAGCTCAATCCCTTCAATTGATGTGTTGAGACATTCGCGGGACCGGAAGCCTTATCAGGGTCCGTGTCACGTAGTTCCTGACACTGTCCTACCTCAGTATCAGCACGGGCTCCCTCACACTGACCGCTATTTAGCAGCATGGAGGAATTGGTATCATGACACCGTGTGGGGGCTTCATCGCGGGATTCTTTATCACTGATGGCAGTACTGGCCTCTCGACAGTGGCAGTCCTTTTTCATTTTTTCTATATCTCGCTTCAGTGTCTCCATTTTACCAATCAAAATTAAGTTTTCTTCTTTGAGTGCTTGAAATGATTCCACTGGTTGTTCTGCACTGATATTTCCTTCCGTGGGTGTTGTGACGTCACCACTGACGTCACAGTCCACGCGCGGCCTAGCGGGGATTCCCCGGTGCGGCCTGCGGTCAAAAAAATAATAATAAATTAATAGACCATGGGTGAGGGTGAGGGTGAGGTGCCAGGGGAGGGGAGGGGCTGGTAACGAGGGGGGGGGGGGGGGCTGGTACCAGCGGAGGGGAGGGGGCTGGTGCCAGGGGAGGGGAGGGGGATGACGCGTCCGCGCTGTGAGAGTCGGGGGGCTCGGCTGGTGCCAGGGGAGAGGAGGGGGATGGTGCCAAGGGAGGGGAGGGGGGTGGCGCGTCCTCGCTGTCCTCGGAGGTTGCAATTGGAGTGGAGAATTTGAGGCCCGGAAATCGCTCTGTGAAGAACATCATCATCATCTCGTTGACCCTCTTCATCAGCTCTGCGACCGTGGCATGCAGATCGGAACCCTCAGCACCCCTACTCCCCGGCAACCGCGGGAAGTCTCGGCTGCTGATGACGTCATGGCGGGCACGGTCAGCCACTCCCCCGGCACGCTGGTCGCTGATTGGGTTGGGAGGCGTCGGCTGGTCTCTCACTAACTCCACAGGGGGAGGCGGGAGAGGTGCCAGGCCAGGGAGGGCGGTGCACCCCCTGTGCCAGGCCGTCACCCCCGTCTTCTTACATCTGAAACGTGATGGGGTGAAAGCAGCGGCAGCTGTGGCTCCCTCTGCCTCTACTAAGGACACTTACTAGCATTGTGCTGTTCACCACATACTGCATAGATTATCTTATCTTTGCAGTACTTAGCTACATGGCCATTCATTTCCCATGCAGTTGTAGCAAATGGCAGCGGATGCCCTCCACGAGCGCACGTGGCAGGTGGATGTACTGGGAGGTGGTTGCTCTTCTTTCCATACGATTCGAATTCGGTTGAGAGGCTAGGCTGGCCATCTTTATACACCCTGATGGCCTTGTGAATCCCCTCGAGTGCATATGCATTTGCAAGGGCAAACTCCTTGGCATAATATGTGGCGAGGTATTCGTCCTATTTCTCTTTCTTTTTTGGCTCATCACATGATTTGAAGGCAATTCCTCCAATTTGACCGTCAATGAGCAGATCAATATAAGTCTGTTGATGACGGGCAATATAGATATATGGCGAGGAGAGAGTGTCTCCTCGCACGAGGTCAAGGGGTGTTTCCCCTTGGGACGGAGCGTTGTTGCCAACGCATCCCAGCCATTTCATTTTCTCAGAATTCGTTGTGCC
>NW_028234430.1:16320150-16322650 GCF_977035675.1 Penaeus japonicus
TTTTATATATAAATATATATATATATATTGTATATGTATATATATATGTATATATTATAATTTATATATATATATAAATTATATGTATATTATGTATGTATAATATGTATTTACGTATGTATGTTATGCATATATATAAATATACATGTATATATGTATATATTTACATATATATTTAATAATATATATAATATATATTTATATATATATATAAATCTATATGGCATGTATGTATGTATATATGTATCATACGTATATATACATACATAAATATTATTATATATTTATATATATACTATCTATATATATATCTATCATATATGTATTTATAATATATAATTATATATGCTTATATATAGAGTGATTGTAGATATAGATATAGATACATAGATATATACATACATATCGTATCCTATGCGTTTTTTTTTCTCTCTCTCTTTTGGCATATCATTAGCCGCACGCACACACACACACACACACACAAGCACACCACACACACCACACACACGCACCAACACACACCTCACCACACTCACACAACACCACACACACACACACACACACACACACACTCACAACACACATATATATATAGATATTATATATATATATATATATCTTATACTTAATATTCATTATATATATATACATACAAATATATATTTATATATTATATATATATATATATTATATTTTATATTATATATATATATATATGTATATGTATGTATGTATGTATGTATACGTATATGTATACATAAATATAGCTTACACTTCCCATTAAAAACAAGCATAATCATAGCAAAAGAAATACTGTAAAGCAATAACAAAAGATGAAACTAGGATTTCAAACACCATGTCCCTCTAAACAGTAAACTGTGTTCATCAGATAATCAAATACACAATGATATTTTCAAAACCATGAAATAGATTCAAATTGCTTTCGATTTGCTTTATAGAAAATAAAACTAAAAAAAATTAACAGATATCTTCATGTATAAACTTTTTTACGAAAGAAAAGCCGTTTACCAGGATTAGTGTAGAAACTTTCTTGTTGCTTTCTGACTGAAGTTGTAAGGTGTTGCTTTTCTTTAGATTATTGTTTTGGACATAGTTCATAATGGAAACGTGATAGCGGGGCGAACAATACGACTACTAAATCTGTAGTTGAATGCGGTACCAAATGAGTTATATCTTTAGTATATTTAAGCAACATGCAGGAAATTACAGGACGTACTACATTTTCAATAATAATTTTCATAAAAAGTTGCACATAATGATAAACGTTACAGGCCGCTGGACCTGAATTACAACCTCAAGGAATTTTTTGCTTTGTATTAAGTACAGAGGTCCAGCGTTAGTTCGTGTTTATGATACTTGTCATTTCTTTCCAGCGAGAGTTGACCTTTGAAAATAAGTCTTCATATTCACTTATATTCAAAATCTTATATCAAAATCATATACATATCGTCTCACATTACATTATCTTTTAGTCAGATAGTATGTATATATATCTATAGTTCAAAAACATGATTTATTTTTATCCAATTCAGCGAACTGAATATAACCTTTGGACGAATTGCTTATATGTCTTGATGACACAATTAGCATAGGCAATACATTCTTTCTTTGTTAAAAACTGACTTGTAGAATTTTGATGTTGATTAAAAATAGTATGAACTGAATATAACCAAGTTTATTACTGAAGATAAGCACTCGGTGTATATAGTAGCGAGGTTCTTACCCTGAGTTAATGGAAGATATGTTTACCTAATGGAGTTCGAGTACGCCTCGAGGGTTAAAACGAGCTGATGGAAGAGTAAACAACAGGAAGCATATGGGTTAAGACCAGCCGCAGTTTTCTCTCCGGTCTTGCACAGATGACTTACGCTCTTTTGCACACTCCTTTCACCTGAACATGAAGGTATATGTGGACACACACACACGTGTGGTGTGTCTGTGTGTGTGTGTGAGTGTGTATATATATATATAGATATATATATTATATATATATATATAAATATAGTTATATATATATATATATATATATATATATATATATTATATATTATGAGTAATAATATATATTTTTTTATTTTATATTATTATATTTATATTATATGTATATATATATGTATGTATATATATGTATATATATATATATATATTATATATATTTATTTATATATATATCTATATATATATATATAAATATATTTATTATATATATATTTATATATATATATATATTATATATATATATATGTCTATATATATATATAATATTATATTATATATTTATGTATATATGTATATGGAATTACATATATAAATATATATTTATATATATATATATATATATCATATATATAATAAATATAGGTATATATATATATATATATATATATATATATATATATTATATATATATAATATTTAGATATAAATATATGTTTATTTAGATTATATACATATACATTACACATAAACATAATTATAC
>NW_028234430.1:16327650-16330150 GCF_977035675.1 Penaeus japonicus
TATTTATAGATATATATATGATATATATATATATATTATATATATATAGATATATAAAAAAATATATAGACCCACACACACACACACAGCACAAACACACACACACACACAAAAACACCCCCCACACACACACACACAGCACATACACACAACACACACACACACACATACAGACACACACACCCAACACAGCACACACATCACCAAACAGCATACATCCAAAACAGCACAACACACACACACACAACACACTACACCACAAAACACACAATACACACACACAACCACACACTCACACACACACCCATAAACACACACACAGCACCCACACACACACCCCCCACACACCCCCCACACATCACACACACACACACACACATGCATACACCCCCCCCCCCCCCCCCCCCCCCCCCCCCCCCCCCCCCCCCGCCCGCCCACCCACCACCCCCCCCCCCCCCCCCCCCCCCCCCTCCCCCCCCCCCCCCCCTCCCCCCCCCCCCCAGCCACCCCCCCCACCCCCCACCCCCAACCACAACTCACACACACACTCACACACTTACACACACTCACACACTCACATACACAAACACCACACACCGCCCCCTCCGCCCCCCGTCCCTCGCCCTCGTTTGGCTGGGCGCCCGCGCGCCCGCGCGCGCTCGCCCGCGCACTTTTCGCGCGTCTCGCGCGCTCGCCGCAGCCCTCCACGCGGTACTTTCCCACGGCCCGCCCCAAGCGGACAATGACACCCTCCACACCGACCGCGCCAAATCTTTCACACATTACAAACGCCAAACAAAGAGATGTATGTGCGTTTGTGTTTGTGTTTGTATTTGTGTTTGTGTGTGTGTGTGTGTGTGTTTATGTGTGTGTGTGTGTGTGTGTGTGCGTGTGTGTACACGCGCGCCTGTGTGCATATGCATGTGCAATTTATCTTTTTGTTTTGAGTCAGCGCCCGTCTGCATGTATACCTATACTTTTATTATGTTTACAAAACATCTATTTAAATGCATCTGGCCGTGCCTGGAGCAAGCAAATTTTCAGAGCTTCGGCGAAAGTAATATTTGCACAGGGTAATGGTTATGTGGACCATGACTTCGGTCCTCACGCCGAGAGAGTGGCGTGGAAGGATAGTGTTATTGACCCTTTGTTAAAGTGTTGTTCCGTGCAAAGGCATACGAGGCTGTGGTGATACGGCCTTGACACTACGGATATTGTTTTATACATTTATAGCTGATCATCATGACAGCAGGAATTTTTGGCTTATCAAAATATACGCATTCAGACAAAGCACATGGAACACTTCTCATAAAATTCCATAATGTGGGGATAGACGTAACGATATTATAACACAAATAAAATGTTGATTCCGATGTTTTGTTTAGCTACAATAAGGGTGCCAGTAAAACACAAGCGATCAAACAGACTTTATTACCACTCATACTCAACAGCTTGCAGGTAATAAGCGTTTCGTCGTACCCAAACCCATACATCGTTAACATTCTACGTTAGCATGGGGTTTGAAGCCCCTATGTTATATATTTATATTTATTTCTTTATATATATATATATATTTATGTATCTCTTTTGGTGTGTATTTCGTTAGGTTCTAGTGGTATAAAATTTGGTAATATTGACATTTCTTTTATTTTTCCCTCGAATATGGATCCAAGCTACTTAAATTCTTCTATTCTTTCACAGATTACGTTTCTCGTAAAATTAGTGGACAAGGCTGTTCCTCTGGATGTTTAGTCCCGACCAGTCTGGCGGCAGCAGTGAATTGCAACTGGAGTTGTCTCGCTTGACCAAGGATGCAAGAAATCTAAGCGCTCATCGAACATGTTCGATTTTTGATGAGAAAGAAGAAACGAATGATACTTTATCAATCATAATAGTAAACTCAATCTTTCGGAACATGTATTCCGCAGGAAAAGTTACGTGATGTACTTAGTAAATCGCATTAGAAAGAAAAGGAAGCCAATTCTGGAGAAGAGCTTCCGCCAATCTCCCGTTGCAACGTGCCGCAACCGACCTCTCAGAAAGGGCTCATGTTTCCGCAAGGGGGCCACCGGCGCGGCAGGCAGGGCTGGTTGGGCCAGCGCGCTCGCCTCCGGTGGGCCAGACGGGCAGGGCTCCGGGGGAAGGAGCCGGGGACCGGGCGGGGGCTGGGGGAACGGGCAGTGTACTTCGGGAGTGGGTGGGAGTGTGGCCGGCGGTGCTGGGAGCAGTCGGTATCGATAGAGACGAGAATCTGATGCAGTTGGAGGACTTTTCGTGATTTTGAGTTTTAAAAATAAGTAAATGAATAAAAATAAAAGATGAAGAAATGATTGCAAGACCACAAGCGATGCAACTTTGATAGAAAAGTATATCTGAGAGGTACAAGAATACCCACTTCATAGTCTTGCTTGGAAATACGAACTATAAAAAACAGCTGATCGCGGGAGTCCCACAACGTGTGAAATGCCTCCCGTGGCCTCAATGAGTGGACTCTCCCAGC
>NW_028234430.1:16347650-16350150 GCF_977035675.1 Penaeus japonicus
TGAGAATGCTAGTCTGTTCATTGATTTAAGAAAAAAGTGTATTGGAAGATTCTTTACATGACTGAAATATAGGTAATATAATTTTACTCAGTAAGAAACGATACGTATACGTTTCTATTTATAGATTAGTTTATGACCTCATGGTTACGCATGTTTCAGAATAAGCAGTAATACATACTCGGGCACCTCACTGTACCAAAAATATTTTTATATAATGAAATGAGAAGTAATAAGAGATGTTTCAAATAAAGATTTTATACGTTGTTCAATAACATCGCTCTTCGATAACTCGTAAACGCAGCACAAATCAAGAGGGGGAAGGGACCCCGTGCAAAAAGGAGGAATTCGGCTTTGATTACTGCCAACTGCACCGCTGGAGTTTGGAAGGCTTTAGCTGTATAAAGCACACACAGAGAGGAGTGAGAGTGAGAAGGGAAGGGCCCCTTACAGAGCCAAGCCCGAGAGCGTCTCACCTGCTGGTCTAGACTGTCCTGGCTGCCGGACCTCCGTGACGACACCGTGTAGCTGTAGCTGTCCTGGCTCGGGGACCTGCGGCCGTAGGAGTCGTGTGCGGGCGGCGGCGGCGGCGTCGGGTCGTCCAGCATGATCGTGGGCGAGCGCGTACGGATCTGCTCCAGGCTGTCCTGGCTGGGTGAGCGTCTCGACACGACCTCGCCGAAGCTGTCGCGCCGCAAGTGCGCTCGCGATATCGTCCTGGTGCTCTCGCGGTCGTCACCCGATTCCCAGCGGCCGCGGCCGCCGCTGCCCGCGTCCCGGTTGTCAACGTCGCTGTCGGTGGCGGCGTCCGAGGCGCACGATACCGGGTCGGGCAGGAACTCCGGGCCTGCAGGGGCATCGCAACAGGAGCAGGCCAGGTCATCGCACGACCTGTTTCGAGCGTGCAGAGACCCGCGCCCGAGCGGCCGCGGCGGCTCGCTCGCGCGCCGGAAGCTGGCGGAGCGGCAGGCGTGCTGCATCTGCGACGCCCGGTATCCTCCGGGACCGTCGCCTGATATGTTGTATCCCGCCGCGATGTTGGCCAGCGCGTTGCTGTTCTTTTCGCTCAGCGTCTGATACGTGGCCGTGTTGTTGATTATCTTGATATCACTATTTTTCTTGCCCACAAAAGATGAAGTCTTTTCTCCATTATCTTCATTATTTAATGGTGTGTACAGGTTACGAGGCACTTGGCTGTACTTGTCGCTGTTGGCTTGCCTGAGGCTGGTCCGTCTGTAGGGGTACATGTCCAGGCAGGCCTCTGGAGGGGCACCCTCCAGGGCGAGCGCTGGCGACTCTAGCACGGGCGCGGGGCCGTACTCCATCAAGGGCGGCGGCGGGAGCTCGCGCGGCGGCGGCGGAGCGTCCTCCAAGGGCGGCCCGAACTCGTGGCCCCCTGGCCGCAGACCTTGAAGGCTCGTCCTGCTGGCGCGCCGCTGCTGCAGCAGGCTCTGCTCCTTCTGCATCATCGCGCCGCCGTAGTCGTGCACATACACACCGCCGTAGCCGCCGTAGGCTGCCCCTTCGCGGTCGGCGAGCTGATCCTGTGAGGAAGAGATGCATGTTAGCTGAGACCGCCCGTGATGCACGAGAAACAGCCATTAACAATGGTCTCACTCTCCCACCCTCCCACCTTGTTTTCCCATCCCACTCCCTCCCCACCTTCCTCCCCCTCCTCCCTTCTCCCTTACAGATCCGCGGATGATCCTGCAAATTCGCTGAGACGCCCAGCCGCCCACCTTCACCTACAGGCCGGCAGAGAGCGAGAGTCTCCGTGGGTCGAACACATTCCCCTCGAGCTGAACCTCTACAAAAAATAAGTTCCATAAAAAAGCCTGATCGTGCCATAAACGGCCTGCCGCTTGGCTCTAAGGAGAGTGGGTGGGTGGGTGGGGAGAGGTGGGGGAGGCGAGGCTGAAGCTCCGTAAAGTTGGTCCTTGGCCAAAGTGAAGTCCGAGTGGACTCTACTTTCGCTGGCTTTCTTTTATTTTTTTCTTGTCCTGTCGAATGGAAATTTCTTCGGAGTGGTTCTCTCTGCACTTCTACTACTTCAAGTAAAGGCACAGACGCAGCGTGGTGAGATTGCAAAGTGTGATTTCGCGACGGTCTAGCCTTTCCTTGATGTCCCAAGTCTGTACATTACATACAGGGGAACACTCTAATGTCAAGAAATAAAGAATAGAAAAAGTATAGTTTCTTCCTCTCTCTCTCTCTCTCAATCTATCTATCTATCTATCTATCTCTCTCTCTCTCTCTCTCTCTCTCAATCTATCTATCTATCTATCTATCTCTATCTCTCTATCTCTCTCCTATCTCCTCTCTCCTTTCTCCATTCCATTCATTCCCTCTTCCTTCCTATCCTTCCCTATCCTAATGAAAGTTGCAAGGACCAAGCTGGCAAAGGGGTACGCGGGAACGGATCAGGGGCGAGGGCCCGACGCCGGCTCCGGGCGCCCTTCTCCCTCTTGCTCAGGGTAAAGAGAGCTAAGGACTATATTGAGGG
>NW_028234430.1:16360150-16362650 GCF_977035675.1 Penaeus japonicus
GAGAGAGAGAGAGAGGAAGAAACTATACTTTTTCTATTCTTTATTTCTTGACATTAGAGTGTTCCCCTGTATGTAATGTACAGACTTGGGACATCAAGGAAAGGCTAGACCGTCGCGAAATCACACTTTGCAATCTCACCACGCTGCGTCTGTGCCTTTACTTGAAGTAGTAGAAGTGCAGAGAGAACCACTCCGAAGAAATTTCCATTCGACAGGACAAGAAAAAAAGAAAAGAAAGCCAGCGAAAGTAGAGTCCACTCGGACTTCACTTTGGCCAAGGACCAACTTTACGGAGCTCGGGCCTCGCCCCCCCCACCTCCCCCACCCACCCACCACTCTCCTTAGAGCCAAGCGGGCCGGCCGTTTATGGCACGATCAGGCTTTTTTATGGGAAATATTTTTTGTAGAGGGGTTTAGCTCGAGGGGAAGTTGTTCGACCCACGGAGGCCTTTGCTCTCTGCCGCCTGTGGTGAAGGTTGGCGGCTGGGCGGCTCAGGGGGAATTTTCAGGATCATCCGCACTGTTTAAAGGGGAAAAGGGAGGAGGGGGAGGAAGGTGGGAGGGAGTGGGATGGGAAAACAAGGTGGGAGGGTGGGAGAGTGAGACCATTGTTAATGGCTGTTTCTCGTGCATCACGGGCGGTCTCAGCTAACATGCATCTCTTCCTCACAGGATCAGCTCGCCGACCGCGAAGGGGCAGCCTACGGCGGCTACGGCGGTGTGTATGTGCACGACTACGGCGGCGCGATGATGCAGAAGGAGCAGAGCCTGCTGCAGCAGCGGCGCGCCAGCAGGACGAGCCTTCAAGGTCTGCGGCCAGGGGGCCACGAGTTCGGGCCGCCCTTGGAGGACGCTCCGCCGCCGCCCTTGATGGAGTACGGCCCCGCGCCCGTGCTAGAGTCGCCAGCGCTCGCCCTGGAGGGTGCCCCTCCAGAGGCCTGCCTGGACATGTACCCCTACAGACGGACCAGCCTCAGGCAAGCCAACAGCGACAAGTACAGCCAAGTGCCTCGTAACCTGTACACACCATTAAATAATGAAGATAATGGAGAAAAGACTTCATCTTTTGTGGGCAAGAAAAATAGTGATATCAAGATAATCAACAACACGGCCACGTATCAGACGCTGAGCGAAAAGAACAGCAACGCGCTGGCCAACATCGCGGCGGGATACAACATATCAGGCGACGGCCCCGGGGGATACCGGGCGTCGCAGATGCAGCACGCCTGCCGCTCCGCCAGCTTCCGGCGCGCGAGCGAGCCGCCGCGGCCGATCGGGCGCGGGTCTCTGCACGCTCGAAACAGGTCGTGCGATGACCTGGCCTGCTCCTGTTGCGATGCCCCTGCAGGCCCGGAGTTCCTGCCCGACCCCCCCGTGCGCCTCGGACGCCGCACCGACAGCGACGTTAAACCAAACCCGGGGACCGGGGCAGCGGCGGCCCGGCCGCTGGGAATCGGGAGGGACCGCGAAAACACCAGGCGATATCGCGAGCGCACGCGGCGCGACAGTTCGGCGAGGTCGTGTGGGAGACGCTCGCCCGCCAGGACGCCTGGACAGATGTACCGCTCGCCCACGATCCATGCTGGAGACCGACGCCGCCGCCCGCCCGCAACGACTCAACGGGCAGCCGGAGTCGGACAGCTACAGTACACGGTGTGTACGGAGGTCCGCAGCCAGACAGTCCTAAGACCAGCAGTGAGAGCTCTGGGGCTTGGCTCGGTTAAGGGGCCCTTCCCTTCTCACTCTCACTCCTACATCGGTGCTTTTACAACTAAACCTTCCCAAAAACTCCAGCGTGCATTGGCAGAAATTCAAAGCCGATAAAGCAGGGGGGGTCCCGCCCCCTCTTTTTTGGGTGCTGCTTTTTACGAGTTACGAGAGCGATGTTTTTGGGAACAACGTAAAAACTTTATTTGAAACATCCTTATTACTTCTAAATTCATATAAAAATATTTTTGGTACAGGGGAGGGGCCGAGTAGTATACTGCTTAATCTGAAACATGCGGAAACCATGGGGTCATAAACTATCTAAAAATAGAAACGTATACTATCGTTCTTACTGGGTAAAAATTTATTACCTTTTATTTCAGTAAAGTAAAGAATCTTCCAAACACTTTTTTCTAAATCAATGAACAACTAGCATTCTCATAACGCTTATCAACGGGTAAAGTGGGACCGAAGGTCCGCCATCAAAAGTGATTTTGTCAAAGGATAAATCGTATTGAAAATGATCACTTCTATCTTAGTTTCATTGTGTTACACCCCGACACACTCACACACACACACTCACTCACTCCCCTCACTCACACACACACCCCCAAAAAAAAAAAAAAAACACCAACACACCACCACTCACTCACTCACTCACTCACTCACCTCAATCACTCACTCACTCACTCACCACTACTCACTCACACCCCACCTCAAGCACGTACAAACAAATGTTCATTTGAAAAATAGCTAACTAACTGTATTACTCCACTTATCCTATTCACTACAG
>NW_028234430.1:16377650-16379966 GCF_977035675.1 Penaeus japonicus
ACCCGGGTGTGGGGCAGGGGCGTCCTTTTCTGTGGGGGGGGTGAGCGCTACCTCGGTTCACGGGCCCAGGCCTAGGGCCGTCCGGGTATCGGGGTGGCGTGTTGTGTGTCGTTATACATGAGTGTATGTGTGTCCCAAGTGTTCATGTGGATTAGTATTCGCGCGTTGTGTGTTGTATCTTCGCAACCTACACAATCCATGCGCCTGTTGCGTATTTGCGTTCCAAACCATGTAGGCGATCTACCTCCTGTGAACACTGAATGCAATATGCCGGCAGCGAGGGCGGATGATAGTAGTGAGCGACCTCCTCCGCCTGGAGACACTCATGGTCCTGCCGACGTCTGGAGAGGCGGAGTGCACGACAGGAGTGGGGGGCCGAGGCACAAGATGAGAGTATCCGATCAAACTTGAGAAAGCAAAAGGAGGACAAAGAACGGAGGAAACTAGGCCAAGGGGAAATTTTCTGAGACAGTGACTGAGGACGCAGAGGGGACGAGCGAGGTATTCGAAAGGCTTTTTTTTGTTTTCTCTCTTCACGGTATGGCAAAAGTGCATGGCCCGATCGTGCTGTGTATGGGACGGCTTGTGGTCGGTGCTTGGTACGAGACGTTCAAAGGCGCATAGAGGCGCGAGAGGGCGAGGGCCGAGCGCCCAAAGGCCGCCGGCTCCTGCTCTGCCCCGGGACGATAGTTCGAAGGGGCGGATCTTTATACTCGCTTACACTTTAGGCTGCTTCGCACTATTTCCTCAATCCGGATATATATATACATAAAATGTATATGTGATATATATTATAATATATATCTATATATCTATATTATTTCATCATATTCTATATATCTTTTTATATATATAGATACCAACACACACACCACACCGTCACACAGCACACACACACACACACACCACTCACACACACCCAACTCCACACACACACACACACACACATAGATAGTGATATATCACGGCATCTATATATATATATTGTTTATATTAACAAATCTCATACATATATACGTGTATATACACTACACACACACACCACAACACCCAGACACAACCACACACTCACACACACCTCACACACATATATATCTATACTAAATATATATATATATCTACGATATAATGTGACATAGCGATATACTGTAATATATATGTATATCATATTATATATATCTTCTGTATTGTACTCCTCATATATGATAATAAAGACGCCTACCCTATCATACGATATATAGAGCAGCAGAGAGATTGACCCCAGAGAGAGAAGAGAGAATGGAGGAATACGGCCACGAGATGTCACATGCTACAGGACTGAAGAGAGAGAAGATGAGAAGCCTGAGAAGTTGAGCTCGATGTGTGTGCTGTGTGTTTGAGTGTAATACTGTCTTATGTAAGTTTTCAGAGACCGCATCATACTCCATACTATATATATAGTCGTAGACTAATATATTATTAGTTGTCTATTATTATATATATATATATATTAAATATATATATTATATATATATATAGATAATATATTTATATGTACACACACACACCACACACTCACACACTCACACTAAACACACACACACACGACACACACCACACACACATCACACACCGACACATATATATATATATATATTATCTACATATACTATATGTAATCTCAGCTAGATATAATAGATAGATTCGACTTGATAGATAGATACCGGCACACTTCATATTCGTCATACATGCATCTTTATGCACACTCTTAGCGACCATGACTCATTATGTAAATGCTAATGACCATTAAACTCACTCGCGACCTTGCGCCTCTCCGCACGCTATTCCTCTCGCTGACGCGCAGCACCCCCACCCCACCCCCCTAAATCCCGCACGCTCGTCCTCGTGTTCTCTCCCGCAACGCAGCGCGAGGAACCACGCGCCCGCTCATCCACCGGGAGGAGCCCTACGGCTCCTCCACGCAGCACCGCCGCTCCGCCTTTCATAGAATGAACGGTGAATTAGAGTACTGAGTGAGTCGCGCGCCTTCTCTGACGCATGCCCTCCCTTCAGAGCCTGCAAGTGAACACAAGCAGTGAGAGTGTGGCGGTGATTTAGTTCCCATCCCGTGTGATTGCGATAGTAGTGCACTTAGGTGTAGGTCTTGTCGGGTTGTTAACGCAGAGAATCGTGCGTGACGCTCAGCTAAGTACCGTGGATGCAGATGGCCAAAGCACTCGCACTTCCGGTACAGTGCACAAGGGTGAGAATAGGCACACTGCATGATCAATCTTGTGCTCTGTGCACGTAGGAGAATGTCTGGGTGACTGTCTGCAC
>NW_028234430.1:16392566-16397566 GCF_977035675.1 Penaeus japonicus
TATCATCTAAAGTGAAGTACACTGTAACTATGATTTCCCGGGAGAGCGCGGATAGAATTCGTAAAAGCTGGGTTGAAAAAGAGGTGAAAAAAAAGAAGAAGAGCTAGGGTCGAGATGGTATTAGGTTGCATTTCACGTCTATGCGATGCGTGGTATGATTTGTGGGTTCAATAACCTCTGCTACAAATCTTCTACCAGTGGAGAAACATTTAGTTCTTGTGTTTGAGGGGGGTGTTTGGTGTATGTGTGTGTGTACCCCCCCCCCCTTCCCCTTTCTCTCTCTCTCTCTCTCTCTCTCTCTCTCTCTCTCTCTCTCTCTCTCTCTCTCTCTCTCTCTCTCTCTCTCTCTCTCATTCTTTCCAGTCATTCCCTCATCCTCCCTTTCCCCATTTTCTTTTCTTCCTCCCTACTCTCCATCCTTCCCTCCCTCCCTTCCTCCCTTCCTTCTCCTACCCTCTCCTATCCCCCTTTTCCTACCCTCCCTCTCCTTTCCCTCCTTACCTTCTTCCCTCTTCCCTTCTCCGCCCCTCGCGGCCCCTCAACTTATCCCTTTCCTTCCCCCTTCCAATAAGGATGCCCAAGGATGCCTTACCTTCTATCCTAAGTCTCTCAATGGATCGCGGTTTGGAGGGTCGCCTGGCAGGGTGGCCCTCCACGTCCCCAAGGGCATCGTCCCCAAGTTGCTCTATCAGGACCTGGTAGAGAGACCAGAAACGACCGATGTAGAGAGCGCAAGCTCGTTCTTTTACTTATATAAACAACAGTCGATTTGTAACGGTGAGAGAGGTATTTGTTATGGACTTCATTCCGTCGTCTCTTCAAAAAATAGGAATGATTTATGAAAAAATATATAATAAATGATTTTTATTAGAAGTAACTGTATCGGTATGAATAGTTGAATAATTTCGCATGCTAAATTTTGCATAATTATTATGCCCATCATCACAGTATTTTTCTTTGCCACACCTTTATTATCAACATTCTCCCTTCCCCAGCGTCATCATTAGGACTAGCCTACTCTATACATCACAAAATCACGTACATATAAAAAGGATTTCGAACAATGTTTGTTTGTTTCGCCGCGTAAGAGAACGCATGACGTCGAACTCACCTGCAGCATTTGTTCTCGTTCGTGCAGCCTTCTTATGAATAACTGTCTGTCGTTCTCAGCCTTCTTGATCTGCTCCTGCATATCTGACACGTCGGAGTCGCTGTCAGTTCTCTTGGGCGGCTTCAGCGTCGGCCGAACCATGCGCTTGTCGATGGTGCCTTGCGGGTTTCGTCTCAGCTCGATGATCTACGAAGGGAGAGAAAGAGGGACTTCGGTTGAGAAAGGGAAGCAGTAGGGCGAGAGAGTGTACTAGGGTCTGAATCTTGGTTTTGTGGGTGTGAGGTTTGTGTGGGCGTGTTTCAAGGAGTGGAGCTTTGACTTACATGTTTTATGTGTACGAACGGATTAAGATTTGTATTTATGCCATGCTGGATGGGTGAGTATGTATAGATCTCAATTTCAGTTCATATACGAGTGCATTTGGATTATGATGATGTGTGTGTGTGTGTGTGTGTGTGTGTGTGTGTGTGTGTGTGTGTGTGTGTGTGTGTGTGTGTGTGTGTGTGTGTGTGTGTGTGTGTGCTTGCGCGCATACATGATCATGTTAATATTTATGCCCGAGTCTGTGCTTACATTACATATTTATAATAAACTCATTATTTTCCCCAGCGCACCTCTAATAAACCCTTCTCGCACCTCTCGGCTCCGCGGCGGATCTTGACCCGATTTCATATTACACGAATTTTGTCTCGAATAATCTGATAGCATGTAACCCGCTTATAAAGTACCAAATTCTGATAAAAGACAAAATCAATTTCCACCTGGAAGTTCAGGTGGAAGGAAAAAATAAGAAAAAAAATGATGAAAGTTCTCATTATTACTAACAATACCCCGAATCGGAATTAATCTCGGACAGTAAATGTTTGCTTATGGTACTCCATGTTTTTCTCTGTTTGATTGCCTGTTTTTTTTTTTTTTTTTTTTTTTTTTTTTTCTTCTTTTTTTTTTTTTTTTCCTTTTTTTTGTCACATTCAGGGATTGGCGCACGTAATAGATTTCGTACATAGCCATTTCCTTTCATATGTTTGTTTTTGAAGGTATTCTACTTATGTACTAATGGTGGGTGATATCATGAATTGTATAATATACATAGGAATTGTATAACACGTGTATCAAATATGTGAGACGGGATAAAAAAAAATATGAATTTTACCTATACAGCGGTGCCACATTTCTCTTGAGTAGGCCATTTGCTTTATGATGACAGGAGCAATTCGATATAATGTAAAATTTCCAAAAGGATAATAATGATTTCACTTACGCTTACTCATATATCCACTAGCCATGCAAATAGCATACATTTGAATGCTTTATTTTTGGAATTACTCCAGAATGACTATTCGTACGTAGTGAGAGAGAGAGAAAGTGGCCGAGAGAGAGAGAGAGAGAGAGAGAGAGAGAGAGAGAGAGAGAGAGAGAGAGAATTAGAGAGAAATGGGATAAAGAAAGAGAGAAAGGGAATGAGTGAACGAGAGAGAGATAGGGAGAGAGAGTGAGAGAGAGAGACTGATTTTGATTTTGATTTTGAAAAGTTTATTCATATTATATACAGTGTATATACATGAATAGGCATAGAGAGAGAAAGCAAATATGTAAATACACATTGCTTTGGGTGACACTGTAAGTCGTGCAGACGATTCATTTAAGTCTCAGACATTTACATTATAACATTCCTTCCACCTATAGTAGCCGCATGATGCCCAACTATAAAATAATAGTAGGCACACACACACACACACACACACACACACACACACACACACACACACACACACACACACACACACACACACACACACACACACACACACACACACACACACACACACACACACATACACACACACTTTCTTTCTCTCTCGTTTACGTACGCACACACTTGAACATAAGAACACACATACACAGCTGTCCGCTCGGGTCAGGAGGGGGTAAGTTTGCTGAGAGATGTAGTACAGCACTTAGGTAACCCAAATTTCTCGTTTTCCGGGCATATACATGTGGCATATCAGGGAGATAAAACGCTGTCTCTATCTCCTTTATTTTAAACCGAACAATAAGACGATTTACAGTTTTGGAATCTACAGATAAAAATCTATAAGTGCATCCCAAAAAAAATCGGAAAGAAAAATCTTCATTTATCGGCTTGGCTTTGTGTCCCTTAGGGGTTAAGCGGAGAATAGGATATCAACCATCGTCTTACATCAAAGTCACACTGCAGCTTACATTCAATCTCCCTAAAAAGTGGCATGTTTTCTATAATGGGCATTCTGAGTGAGATTATAGAGAATATTTATATATGAATATTCATGTGTTTGTATATATATATATATATATATATATATATATATATATATATATATATATATATATATATGTGTGTGTGTGTGTGTGTGTGTGTGTGTGTGTGTGTGTGTGTGTGTGTGTGTGTGTGTGTGTGTGTGTGTGTATAATGAAAATTGTAATGACAACACTAATAATTATAACAATAACAATTATGATAATAATAACGATTATAAGAATGATGATGATAGTAATAATGACAAGTAGAAGTAGAAGAACAAGAATCATCACAACAAATTATCCAATAAAGTAAATATGATAATACATACGGTAACATATAATTATTGAAACGTTAATCAATCAAAGGATACATAATGCAACATCCAAACCGTACTGTTAAAAAGGGAAGAGAAAATGGGGCGAGATTGGGGACACAGGTCGCGTAAGCATTTAGCTGAGTGGGTACTACCTACATCCACCGGCCCTGTCACTGCCTGTCAGCCTACGTGAAAATCTGAGGGAGTGAAAACCCATGCCTGGAACAAGGAGTGGAAGAGTAAAGTGGAGTTTTGTCAACCATGACTGAAAGGCGAGAAAACGGCGCGAGGGAAATATAAATAATGGAAAAATCTAACATATAAAAGTTGTGTGGAGAGTAC
Source organism: Penaeus japonicus (assembly GCF_977035675.1). Taxonomy (NCBI): domain Eukaryota; kingdom Metazoa; phylum Arthropoda; class Malacostraca; order Decapoda; family Penaeidae; genus Penaeus; species Penaeus japonicus. Next base: position 16,396,617 of record NW_028234430.1, read on the forward strand.
AGGAATCTCAGCTTTAACCACGGATAAAATACATTGAACAACACTGTAAATCTCTATCCCACCAAGACGCCAAAAGACGTGTTTAATGCCAGTTTGGAAAGACAAGGAAAGCGGCTCCAGAGAGAAAGAGATGCCTTAATGAGTTTGCTGACCCAGAGGCGATCCTTTAAAGAAAATGGAAATACGAATGAAGAACGAAACAGCGTTATGAAGGAGGATGGTACAACATTATATCACTTGAAGAAGATAAAGTGAAGGATAATGATAAAGGAAATAGAAAGTGAAACATATACTTACACAAACAGAAGGGAGCAAAGGCTGTGATGTTACCAGTGGGAACAAAAAGTGGAATGCAGCAAGAGACCAAAACAAGAGACACGAGTGCAAAATCCCGCTGGCATTCAACGGCAAGGAAAACACCTCTTTCGCCCAAAGTGGGGAAAATACCAATGCAAACAAAAGCGCAGCAACAGACCCGGAACGCTTTCCCTACCAAAAAAAACACCATTGATCAAAATGATGCAGTTCATAATCAATGGATACATCATAAGTGAAAACTACCAAATGAAATAAGAAATAGCAGAGAGAATAAGCTCTCGAAGAACAGCAATTTCCAAATGACGGTTAGCATAATTTGGACAGAATAATAAAATCAAGAGAAAAGAAAAATCATGAAACAAACAATAGAAGAATATATCAAACTACGGAAGACTAAAAAATTCCAACAAAATCCAAAAAGGGAAGTGGACATCAAAGACCAAGGTGCTTTTGCGTCCGGAGGGAAAACTAGGGACTGAGGGTGTTGTTGTTTTGGCATGAACGGAAACCAATCTTCAGCGCTTATAGACGGAAATGTTGAAATTCTCTACACTGTGCAAAGTAAGAGAGCACGTTTCAGGTTGAGAAGACATAAAAATGTTTCTTTTTTCACAATTGTAAGTGGGGAAAGG
>NW_028234430.1:16407566-16410066 GCF_977035675.1 Penaeus japonicus
AAAAAAGACACGTTTAAGTACAGCGCACGGAAATTGTTAAGGGAGCAGATTCCTCTGGCCATAACTCACCTTGGAATTGCTTCAAGAGGATGTAACCTTTTCGCGTGTTGTCCTTGGTGAACTGAACAGGACCCTGAGAGGTTCGAGAATTCCGTGTGAGAGTTTGGGAATGTTGAGTGTATTGTTTAAGCAACTTGCAGTCAATACTAGGTGATAGAATGTATATATAGATTGAGAGGGAGAGAGAGAAAGAGGGAGAGAGAGAGAGAGAGAGAGAGAGAGAGAGAGAGAGAGAGAGAGAGAGAGAGAGAGAGAGAGAGAGAGAGAGAGAGAGAGAGAGAGAGAGATTAGATAGATAGATAGTGAGAGGGGTGGGAAGGAGGGAAAGGGAGAAAAATGGGTTGAGTGAAAAAGACAGAGCGAGAGAAAGAGCAGGGAGGTAGATAGATATACAATAAAGATAGGGTGATGAATAAGCATAGATGTAAGGAAAAAATTGTTAGGTATATCAATATCATCATGTAAATACAGAAGATAAATCCACGCGATATAATATCACCGGTAATAAACACAAAGCTTTAACTTTTACTCAAATTCTACGCTTACTCACCGTAACACCCTCGAACTTGACCTCGGAGAGAGCTTTGGTGAAAAGGTCCTCCCACATTTGGTCCCAGTACCTGTGCGAAGAAGCAGGGACTCTGGTTATGCTCTCCTTTGTATTCCGCTGATGGCAAAATGCTGCCTTGCCCAAACACTGTACTTTTGTTTCGCGTAAATATTCGGTACGAGTGTTGTGATTGTGGGTGATTGTGTATGTATTTGTGTGTGGTGTGTGTGTGTGTGTGTGTGTGTGTGTGTGTGTGTGTGTGTGTGTGTGTGTGTGTGTGTGTGTGTGTGTGTGTGTGTGTGTGTGTGTGTGTGGGTGTGTGCTGTTTTGCGGTGTGTTGTGCTGTGCTGTATTGTACTGGACTGGGTTGTGTTGTGATATTCCGTTGCGGTGCGTTGTCTGTGTATCTGTATGTCTTTGTGTGCGTGTTAAATGCATGTGTACACGAGCGAGCGTGTGCAGCTATGTTTATTCAAATCAATAAGGTTTATTGTCATGCAAGAGCGCAAGCGCAAACTCTCAAATGTAAGACGATAAACATGAATATGCACACAACTGTAAACACGTTCCTGTGAAACTATTAATCCATAAATCCAAGGGCATAAAAGCAGACTCGCACATACTCCAAAACATAATGGAACTAACCTGAAGTCTTTCACTGTGATACTTGTATTTCTGTAATGGTTTTCCTTATGCAGTTTATGGCCCACCGCCTGGATGGCCAGCGCCATGGCCCACACGCCGTCGTAAGTGTAGCCGTGGAAGCGCGAGTACTCATTCCGACGTAACCTGTTGTAGGCCGCCTCGTACTGGGTGGTATTCTAAGGAGGAGAGGATTCGACCAGTGGTTAATAGCCATCTTGGAGAGACTTTTAAAATCTTGCAGGAGACTGAGGGACGTTGAATTATTGCAGGATGAAAAACTAGGATGGGTGAGGATAACATTCTAGCAGGAGAGGAGAACGTTACGAAAGTGAAGAAATTCATAAAAAAGGGCTAAGCTAGTTTGGAATAGAAATGCTCATGGCTGAGAACACGAGTGTAATGATGTGGGCTGGTTGTGTGACGGGCGTTCGTGTGAGGGCGCGGGGGTCATTTGCACTCATGAATCATTAATCAGAGGATGGGTCAGTGCGATACATTCTGGTGATAAAACGCTAGAATAATAGAGTTAACAAATATACTTTCGTATCTGTAAAGTAGTTGGGCTGGATAACGGTTTTTGAATGGAAACAGGAAGCTCCGGACAGAAAGCAATATGTACCTGTGTGTGTGTGTGTGTGTGTGTGTGTGTGTGTGTGTGTGTGTGTGTGTGTGTGTGTGTGTGTGTGTGTGTGTGTGTGAGGGTTTGTATACATGGGTGTGGGTGTGTCCCCATTTTTTTATGTGTGTGTGTGAGTGTGTGTGTGTGTGTGTGTGTGAGGGTTTGTATACATGGGTGTGGGTGTGTCTGCATTTTTGTATGTCTATGTGTGTGTGTGTGCGTCTGTGTCAGCGTGTTTGGGTGTGGGTGTGTGTAGGTGTGGGTGATAGAAAAAAGACCATAAAGCCGACTATGAAAATTCAATTTATCGACTGACAAAATAGCGCATTTGCAATGGAGAGAAATAAGCAATAAGGATCTATTCTGAAAGGTAACTCTCAGGCGACTCAAGAGATGTGCTAGATAAGAAAAAAATATGAGAATACGCGAAGACAAACGAAAGAAGCCAGAGATCAGGCTTTGGCGACTGGAAAGGAAATCGAACGTTGCTCAGACCGTGCTTATTTTGTTTATTCATGTGTGGACCGTAGTTTATACAGAAATGTGTAAATGTGAAGAACAAGCAGATATATATGGTTTTTTTTTTTTTTTTTTTTTTTTTTTTTTTTTTTTTTTTTTTTTTTTTT
>NW_028234430.1:16447566-16450066 GCF_977035675.1 Penaeus japonicus
TGTTATTATCTTTAGTATTACATTTCCGTTATTGCTATTGATTCATCATTATCATTATCATCATCATTATTATCATTATCATCTTCATCATTATTATCATTATCATTGTTATTGATATTATGATTATCACTTCTATAATTATCACCATTACTATTATAATAATTATTATCAATATCATCATTATTATCATTATTGTAGTCATTTTATTAACATTATTGTAGTCATTTTATTAACATTATCATTTCATAACTATTTCCATAATAATAATTACTAATTATTATCAACATTATTATCTTTATAGTTATCACTGATATCGTTATAATAATCATTTTCAGTATCATCTTTATTCTCACAACTACACAAGCGCTATCATCATTATCATAATGTTTTAATTTCATATATGATCATTACAAATGTAGTCAATAATGTTCTACTGTTCTGTTATTACTCCATCATGGTTTTAACCTTTATCGTTCCTACCTTTAACATGATTAATATCATTATTACACTTCATTCGTGAGATTTACGCTAATGGTACTTTTCAGATAAGCCATTATCCTCCCTGTGAGTAGACGAGTGAGTCGCATATCGATTACCCGGAAAGGTTTAGCAGGAGGGAAACAAGGCGGATTCTGTTTTTCCCGGCACTGCCTCACAAATCAGAATCAGTTCGTTTAATCATATATTGTTGTTCTGAGACTGAGGGCCTCGTATAGTCATATTATCCCTAATACCTTCCAAATATGTGTTATTACCCTTTCCTTTAAGCACTTACAAGACATTACCCTTCACACACATCATAACTTCACCCCTCCTGTTCTTTTTATGGACTATTCTCACGCTTATTAACGTGTTGCTCACAATACAAATAGACTATGTTCCTATAACCTCACAAACCATGGACAGTCACGCACGCTGCACGCACAGTATTTCTTGTTCCCACGACAGAAGCCGAGAATCATTGTGTTTTGCCTCCTTTGAAGGTGAAACAATACCTGAGACATGCTTGGACAAGGTTTATGTGCGTGGCTGTGGTATAGTGTATGGGTCACTTTATACGTATTCATCTTGCATGCACCATTGTGATTATTTCTGATGGATGGAAAACGAAAGTTTGTAGAGTTTCTGGAAGTGTCAGCTGACTTCGAGTAAGAGTAGTACGTTAGGAACATTTTAGAAATGCGTTAAAAATAGTTACTCAATAGTATATTCTATATATCGTCATATTCACGACGATATTATTCGAAGATATATTAGTTTGAATTCTGCAGTACATAAACAATACCTTCCCTTTTAAGTGTAGTTGGGATTAACGTATAAGCATTGGTGTATGATCTAATACCATGTACTAACATGGTATAAATGGAACAAAGCAAAAATGAAAAAGAAATAAATATCAAATGAATTTTGAATGACTGTTATCAACATATTGACTATAATTCATAAAATACGTTCAAATCAAAAAGAGACAAAATACCACCAAAACAATAACAAAATCAAGTGTTGCCTCTCCCTTCCACGACCATACTGTGTCAAGGGAAAGACCGCCATCCATAATCATCAACATTTAAAACTTTCCAAGCAACTGTCGACTTTGAATTTCAAGAAAAGCAAAGCTAAAAGGAATTAGGTCAACTTCTGCATCTGGCAACTGGAAGCGAGAGAAGGATCGTGCATCTGCTGGCGTCCAAGGCTGCAGGCGGCTTGATGACATTCACGAAATTTCGCGAGATGAAAGAAGCTGCAGTCACACAGTAAGAACACTTGGCGATAGTCTTGGAGATTTAAATTGCCAACGCAAAGAAAAGAAGGATTATAGTGAAGATCACTCGAGAAAGAGAGAGAGAGCTAGAGGTGGAGAGATAGAGAGAAAGGAAGAGAGAGAGAGAGGGAGGGAGAGAATGACAATAGACACACTGACGGAGGCAGATACAGCGTAAATGTAAGGAAGGAATACAGTGGATACGAATTATCTAATAAAACGAAAGAGAGAGAAGACAATCAGAAGAAAGGAGAGAAAGAAAAGCAGAGAAAGCAAAACAATTATGCCGTAAATGCGATTATAGGCGAAGAAAGCAAAAGGGAGACACAGGGAAAGGAACAGCGAAGATATACAAGACATCGAGTGAAGGACTGAGAGGGAGCCCTTATCACGTGAAGGGTATTGCCAACTTTTGTCTTATGACGAGGAAATACTGTTAGTTTTAGTTTTATTTCCCTATTGTATGACCCATGAATTTTGCGTCGCCGCATTATCAGCTTATGCTATGGGAAATGATGAGTGCTGTGCTTATCGTAAAGGGGTCTTAAATAAATAGAATGAAGGAAGGAGAGTGCCAACCTTGGCACATATTTTATGTGCAAAGTGCACGGCGTTATACACATCACATGAGACGAGACCATTGTCTGGCATCAAAGGAATTTGTAAAGATACAGTGAAATAATGAGAGTAACAGTGGCTGTTTGTGAATGTGCGCGTGCGCGCATGTGTGTGTGTGTG
>NW_028234430.1:16472566-16482566 GCF_977035675.1 Penaeus japonicus
TTAAAAACTGTCGACCAGGGCAGAGCAAGGCAAACTTGCATTAAGATCCCATATTTGGTAAGATCTTAACCAATAAGAACACTTCAAATACGGTGAGGAACGTTCGACCAATGATCTTCAGTGTGGACATGTGCTGCTTACAAACAGAAGTATGTTTGGCAAGAAAAGAAGCGTAAGAAGTTGTAGTACAGGAAGTAGTTGATTATATGGTAACTTATAGTAAATGCAGTCTATCACTATAATATATATATATATATATGTGTGTGTGTGTGTGTGTGTGTGTGTGTGTGTGTGCGTGTTGGTGTGTGTGTGTGTGTATGTGTGTGTGCATATATGTGTGTGTGTGTTTGCACACATATGTGTCTGTGTGTATGTACACATATATATGTGTGTGCCTGTGTGTGTACACATATATGTGTGTGTGTGTGTGTGTGTGGAAATACACTTCGTTTCAGCATGTGAAGAGCAAACGTCTATTTGAGAAATATGAGCCGTGTGTCTCTATAGATCCATGATAAGGGTGCTCCAGACCACCCTCACTTGTACAAGGTCCAATATGGAGTTATGATCTTTAGATTGAGAACTTACTCCGGTTGGAGGGAAATTTTAACCTGTCCCTGGTTCACTGCAGATTTGGGGAGGGGGGCATGAGCGCCCTGCCCATCCATGTACAAACGCCACTGGAAGAGGTAATTGTGCAGGTGAGAAAGAAAGAGGGTATACGTGTGTATATGTCTATGAATGGGAATATCTAAATCTCTTCAAAACATTTATCCAACATATATTAGCCTTTATAAAAGACAGAAACTACTGCGTGGATCCAATCCTGAGAACAAACATTATTAGTTGCGAATACATTTAATTCGTGCCACCCATGAGCTGTTGTTCTTTATCAGTGAGACTAATTATTCAATAGCATTTGCGTACTTTAAATGAATATTGATTTGGAAAAAATCATACAATAAGAAATGTAAGATTATCAGATTATTTGATAACATAGTTACCGCTGATATTTAAATACGTACGTTTTCTTTAAATAAAATGCCGAAAGTAACCATTTTCTTTGCATTGATTAAGGGTATACAACGTAATCTCGACATTAAGAAAAAAACGGGAAATACGCATATCAATTAGTAGTGGTTTAGAAAGATAATATATATAATTAAATACTTAAAGCTCGTTGTTAATCTTATTTTCCTAACAGGGCAACTTTAAAACTTTTAAGTGATATCCCGTGGCAAATTTTACAAGCAGCATTCCAATTGTAACAATATTTATTCCAATAAACATTACGTATAAGATTATTATTATGTTGAAGTGAGGCGTGTTAAGCAGAGAGACAGGATAGTCATTTCGCACTTCGTGGTGGGTTGGCTGGAGCCTCCCGCTCCTATGAGCGAGCACTGCAGGACTTGGGCGATGTTAGAAACTTTTAGTTTCTTTTTTCTTTGCTTTCAAGGAATATTGCCACTTCTCTATGTTATGCAAATACCCTCTGTGCATATTTGCAGCGTCGACTAAGCTAGCAAGAAAGGGCCACATATTCTACTTCTGTATCCAGGAAAAACTATTAAAACCGGCGAAGATTTAGTCCACGAGATAAGATCAGAAACACTGCCTTGATAACACCATCCATTACACTTTACTTTCAAAGAGGCACAAAGGTGCTTCATGGTTTTTAAAGCACAGATTCATGTTAGATATATAAGTATATTTATGTATATATATATATCTATATATATGTGTATATTTATGTATATATATATATTTATATATATGTATATATGTATGTATGTATGTATGTATGTATATATGTATGTATGAATGTATTTATATTTCCCTCCAGCCGGCGAGGCCGGAGGCAAGTGTGAATCATCGGGCCACCCCTAGAAATTGCTGCAGTAAAGAAACGTATATGTCTTCTCCCCTGGTTACATGTGTGTGTGTGTGTGTGTGTGTGTGTGTGTGTGTGTGTGTGTGTGTGTTTGTCTGTGTGTGTGTGTGTGTGTGTGTGTGTGTGTGTGTGTGTGTGTGTGTGTGTGTGTGTGTGTATGCTTCTTCTGTTATACCATAATTTGAAGATAACAATGCTAGCAATGGAGATCCAATAACGTTTATGCTTCCTTTTCAAAAAATAATAATTATCAAAATATGTTTCTTTCATTTCATGTTTTTCTTCATTACTTGCTCATACTATTTAGATGTCAGTTACTCAAGAGCTGCGATTAGTCTTATTCCAAGTAAAATTTCTGATCCCTTAGATTTAGATATCTTTATCCTAAATCATTGCATTACTTCTCAGTCCTCGTGCATGTGGTTGTATGTTTCTAATACATGATTTGGTTTGGATTCAAATGTTTTTTTTTTTATTGCAATACCATGTCTATACAATTAGGGTTTAATCAGAATAGAATGATTCATGAAAAAACATAACAGAAAAAACACATATGAACAGACAAGCATGAGGTGTTTATTCATATATATACATATATACATATATATATATATATATATATATATATATATATACATTTATATATGTATGCATATATGCATATATATAAGTACATATATATATATACATATGTCGCGGACAATCATGCCACGACAAGATAGAAGTAATCTGGTCTTCCTTCAATGATGGTTGGTTGAAGAAAACTACGCCAATTCCGTCACGGAGTGGATTTATTGGGTCTAGATGGAACATACAATGACCACCCTTCATGTGGCCTCTTGGGGAGCACGTGGTGCCAGTCTTGGTGTCGTTGACTTTGGTTGTTTGGACTGCTTTTATATAAAGGGGTCTACACGGTGTGCTTGTTGGTACTGTAGCATCTTTACTTCTACTTTGGTGTTTTCTCTGTTCCCCATTTCTACTTCTACTCTCATACCACTCATCCCCTCATTTCATTCTACTCTTCCCCTCACTCCACTCGTACGAACTGAAATCGAACAAACAAAAACTCCTAGTCTCTTTTGGCTAATATCACATCATCTTTTACTTGTATAGAAACTTATATTACTTCAATTGCTTCTTAATACATTTAAACATCATTCTAACTTACATTTTTTGGCGTCATAACTTCTCTAAGTCTACAGGTCAAATATTCAGGGAGAGTACGCTCCATGAGACGTACGTACACAATCATGGCTGGTTCCCTACTCCTACGAACGTAAAACAAAGTAATATCGACATATGTTTTCTGACATGTTTACATGTTGTAGAGTCCTTTATAAATGCTATAAAAAGATTTACAAAATATGATTTCATCATAAACTAAACAAGTCTTTTCTGTACTTCAGAAATTAAAATTGTAGAATAACAGATAAAATAGTCTCCCCAATCATTCAGAGAACATACAAAGAAAATGTAATGAGGTATTTAAGGGTAAACTATTATAAATCTAATTAATACGTACATGTACATGCAAATATCATGTCATGTCTACAACATTCCGGCCCCTTAAATGTTATACAAATAACATTTATAAACAAAATGTACTTTGGTGTAGACATGTATGAACAAATTCACTATTCTTAAATCACAGCTTGATGTCATCCTTGACTCCTTCAAGCACACACAACTTTGATATTGGTCTGACTAGTTCACTAGTAGCTGTCCTTAATCTTACACTACGGACAAGGTCATCTTTTCCTTTGAATACTTCGATGACACGAGCAAGTGGCCAGCTATGCCTAGGTTGAGGTAGGTCCATGATTATTACAAGATCGCCAACTTTTATGTTAGTTGTAATTTTCAACCATTTAGAACGAATCTGAAGTGATGGAAGATATTCCTTAATCCATCTTCTCCAAAAATGATCTGCAATATACTGCACATGTCTCCACCTTTTACTATAATAATCTGTCTTACAAGTCTTAGTCAGTGGAATGTTGCAGCTTGGTCTGAGTAAGAGTAAATGATTAGGAGTCAGTGGTTCTAAGTCATCGGGGTCGTCTGAAATGGGTGTAAGCGGTCTGTTATTAACGATAGATTCAGCCTCACAAAAGATAGTCTCAAGCTTTTCATCATCAATTAATTGGTTCTTAATTAGAATATTCATCACATTTCTGACTGTTCTAATAGGCCTTTCCCAAACGCCCCCCATATGTGAAGCATGTGGTGGATTGAACTCCCACTTGATGTTTTTCATAAGTAACTTATTCTGAAGTTTGAAAGATCTTTGCAAATCAGATGCTGCCTCTTTAAGCTCCCGATGTGCTCCAACAAAATTGGTACCATTATCAGATCTTATCTTTTCAGGTACTCCTCTCCTTGACATGAATCTTACTAAACCATTAATGAAAGAATCCGTTTCCAAAGAGTTCAACTTTTCTAGATGTATTGCTCTAGTTACTAAGCATGTAAAAATGCAACCATACCTCTTTTCTTTTGACCGGCCCCTTTTAACCAAAAAAGGACCAAAACAGTCTATTCCAACATATGTGAAAGCAGGTTTTCCAGGTGTTAATCTATCCTCGGGTAGATCTCCGATCTTTTGAGTCCTAGCTACACCTCTGTATCTGTTACAAATAACACACTTTTTGATCATTTCTTTAACTAAAGGGCGAGCTCTAGGAATCCAATACACTTGTCTGATCTTTGCCATAGTATATTCACGACCTGAGTGTCCTGTCGTTTCATGTGACTCTTTTGCAATTAACTTGGCAATCTCATGTTGTCGTGGAACTATGACTGGATGTCTTGTCTCTTCAGAGACTGGTGCCTGATGTAACCTTCCACCTACTCTCAGACGAGATGTATTATCTAGGAATGGGTCAAGCTTGTATATTGTACTTGACTTTGGAATGTGTCCACTACCCTTTTTAAGAGTTTCAATTTCTTCAGCATAATACTCCTTCTGCACATAGTAAATGATAACCTTCTCAGCTTCACATATCTCACTTGGTGTAATAGGATACTTGAGTCCTGTAGTTGGTTTACCTTGTTTCAACCACTGACCAAATCGCCGCATCCATGCCACAGCTTTCTTCAAGCGGAACCAGCTTGAGAAGCTCACGAGAAACTTCTCCGTGACATCTTCAGCAACCTGACTTACTGCAGCAATAGACTTTGGTACTTTCTTAACTTCTATATCATCAACCAGAAGGTCTTTGCTCTCATCTGAATGTGGTATCCACTCTTCTGGTTTCTAAAGAAATTCCTGCCCCTGTAGCCATCGTTGGTTTCTCTTCATTTGTTCATCATGAAGTCCGCGTGGTACCTCATCTGCTGGATTTTCTGTAGAAGGAATATACCTCCATTGCTTAATATCTGTGCTTCCCTGAATGTATGCCACACGATTAGCAACGAAAGTTTTAAACCTTTTGGATTTGTTCTTGATATATTGTATAACAATCATGCTATCTGTCCAAAAAGTTGATTCTATCAATTCCAAGCCAAGCTCTTGATGCAAAGCTTCATCAATCTTCACAGCTGTAGTAGCTGCTGCTAATTCAAGTCTTGGTGTTGTTGTAGACTTCATAGGGGCAAGTCTTGACTTGGCTGCAAGGAAAGCACAGTGAATGTTTTTATTTCTGTCAACTAACCTCAAAAAACTCACAGTGCCATAAGCATATTCAGATGCATCAGAGAAATGATGGATTTGATAACTGACTTCATTGAAACCAGGAGGTTTAAAACATCGTTCGATGTTGATGTCTTTCAGATGTTCCATATCCAATAACCACCTGGTCCATCTCTTCATGCCCTCTTCAGAGAGATGATCATCCCAGCCTTTCTGTAATCGACATTCATCTTGAAAAATCTTCTTACCAATAAGTATGAAAGGATTTACTAACCCCAAGGGATCATACACTGAACTTAGGATACTTAGCAATCCCCTCTTCGTTTGAGGTCTGCATTTCTCTTGAATTCTTATTGCTAGTGTATCATTAATAGTATTCCATTCCAGTCCTAAAGCATGTTCCACAGGTAAAAAGTCTTCGTCCAAATCAAGACTCTTAACATTCTTGGCTTGTTCATCCGATGGTATATCTTGTAGCACACGCTTACTGTTACTTGTCCACTTTGTAAGCTTGAACCCTCCAGTCTTCAACATACTGGCTATACTTCTTCTAAGGTTCACTGCCTCTTCTTCTGCTTCTGTGGATGTAAGCAAGTCATCTACATAAAAATTCTTATGAACGATCTCGAATGTTCTTTCATCAAAATTATCCTTTTGGTTATTAGCTGTGTGTAGGAGAGCATATGTTGCACAACTTGGGCTCCAAATTCCTCCAAATGGATGTACTGTCATCCTGTAGATCTCTGGGTCTTTAGACAAATCTCCGTCTGTCCACCAAAGGAATCGGAGAGCATTTCTGTGTGATGGTGTGACTTTCACTTGATAATACATGGCTTCAATATCACTCATTATTGCCACTTTCTCCTTTCTGAATCTTTGAAGTATTCCAAACAGCTTATTTGTCAAATCAGGGCCTTGTAGAATATGTTTGTTGAGAGATGTCCCCATAAATTCTGCTGCACAATCAAATACCAGTCGAAACTTTTCAGGCTTCTTTTCATTCTTTACATTAAAAATTGGTAAATACCATGTAAGTCCAGGAAAGGCATCAATTTCTTCATCGGGCACAACTTCAGCTTGCCCTTTTGTAACCAGCTTCATAATTTCCTTGTTATACTCATCTAACAAGGCTGGATTTTTTATTAACCTCTTCTTCAAAGACTCTTGACGCTTATCCACCATGCTTCTATTATTGCATAACTCAGGTGGATTACGCTTAAATGGGATAGGTAACTGAAAATGTCCATTGATTTTCACTACCGACTTATCCCAGAGGCTAAGTACTTCCTTGTCATCCTTGGACATACAACTGGTATTCTTGTTCAGATCTTCACACCCGTCAATAGCCCAAAATTTTTCAACTTGTATTGACAGACTACTTTATGATGTTGGGATGGTATGAATTAAGTTATTAAATACTTCCTTGCTGTGTGGATCATCTCCTACAGGCCCATTAATTGCCCAACCTAGCACAGTTCTTATTGCATATGGCTCATTATCTTTTCCTGACCTTACTTCTTGAGGTTTTAGCAAGTGTGGATAATCTTGGCCAATAACTATGCTGACTACTTCTGCATTAACATTGGCAGCTCTAAACTTTCTAGGTGTCTCCAATTTTTTACATCAACTTGTGAAGTTACACCACCTTGCAAGCTTGGAGGAAAATCTTTCAGTGCATACACTTTCCCAGGACTATCGTTTGTTTCTTTCGACCACCTGTAACCATTTCCAAGGTTATCTCTTAACCTCAGTATCTTCACTTTATTTAATGTGGTCATATTCAGTGTCACTGATTTTCCTGAAATGCCCAGTTTATCAATTAATGCTTTTGTACAGAATGTGCTATTGCTTCCTGGGTCCAGTAATGCAGAGTTGAAATATGGTTATCCATTCTAAACTACCTACCTTACTTTTACAATAGGCAATGCAATCTTGGAATCTTTAGATGGATTACAGGCACAACTCTTTGTGCTAACTTTTGGTTGAGTACTAACTTTGCCAGCTTTTTCAGATGCATCTTCTTTGTTAAATGCATCATGTAGCAATTTATGATGCCACATACCACAATTGTCTACTTCACAGACTGTGGCTTTTCTGCATGTTGTTACTCTATGGTTTGACCGGAGACAGTTGAAGCACAATTTTGCTTTTCTTACTTCCATCAGTCTCTTCTCTTTAGTCAACTTTATAAACTGGCTACATTCATGCAACCAGTGTTTTCCTTTGCACATAGAGCAACTCGCAGTATTTTTATTAGACACTTCAGTGTTTCGCTTATCAACTGCTGGTTTAGTTAATACTTCCTCATCCAATCTCACATTGAAACTTGTTCCTTTTGTTGTTCGCCTTTCTTTGTTTTGCTTCAACCCTTTATCCAAAGATTGGAATAATGGGTCATTCACTTCTAATGAAGCTCGTTCTAGGAACTCTGCTAATGGTGTAAATCCTGGATATCTCTTATTTCTCTCTGTGTACTTGATAGCTTCTGTTCTCCAGCGATTTTGGAGATGGAAAGGTAATCTTTTAACAACTTCAGTGACTTTGTCTGACATTATATCAGGATCGTGTCCCAGTGCCTTGAGAGTTTCAACACAGTTTCTAGTATCATCGGCTAAATTGGATAACATGAGTTTATCAGATGCTTTCAGGTTAGGTCCATCAGAAACCTTTCTTAACCAAGCTTCTTTTATATACAACTCATTTCCAAAACGTTGCTGGAGGATATCAAGAGCCTTTTTATACCCCTCTTCTGGGTTCATCAGATTACAACAAGCCACTGCTTTTGCAGCACGTCCCGTGCAACTCTGCAAAAGTCTGGTTAGTTTTGCCCTAGCACCTACAGAGGTAACTCCAACACACTCCTGAAAAGTCTTTACAAACTGCCAATACTTTAATGGATCACCATCAAAGCTACTTAGCTCTACTTTAGGCAGCTGCAAGATTTCAATTAGCTGTTGATTAGTTGTTACATTATTCTGCAGTGGCTCATTGTTATTGATATGACCTAATGTTGTTGGAAGTGAATGAGTTTGTGTCCATGATTCAGCATTTGGATTAAGCAGTGATTGTACTTGTTGAGTTTCAGGTTCTTCATGTTCTTGTTTTATCACTGGAGGAAACTTTACTTCCGAAAGCTTCTGACCTTCCTGCGAGGCTTTATGCACGACTGAGGTTTCTTCCTCTTCAAATCGTCGATACATTTCCTCTTCAGCAGTAGCCGCAGCTATCTCGGCTTCTAGTTCCTCCTTTGCTACCTCAGCTTCAAGCTGCTTCATCTTGATGATCTTCTTGAATATATCTTCTTGTGCCCTAGCTTTGGCTTCAAGAGACGCTCTCTTGGCAGCAGCATTAGCAGCAGCAATTTTCATACTGAAACTCGATTTTCTTGATGACATACTTCTGCTTGACTTCATGCTGTTTCTTTCACTCTTCTCATTCACTGGTACCATATCTGTTATCAGCCATCCTTTGGCTACATCAATCTGATTCAAAGCTCTCTCTTTGATTTTGTTATAACTGAGTTCTTCATCAATAACAATCTCAAAATCCCCCTCTCGCTCATACAACGTAATTAATTTATCATGACAAATTTCTAACCTATCAAGTGCATCTTGAACCTGATCTATGTTGGTCTGAATTTCATTAGCACTTCTACTCATGTGAATACTTTTGTTCAAAATGTTTAACCGTCTAGTTAAAACTCCTGTGTAGGCTGATCTAGACCGCTTAACCGCTAACACCCTTTCAGAGCTTACCTCCTTGGTGTCGGTCCCTGGTCCACCTACGTCAAGGTCTGGGCTTTGATGGTCATCATGGACATCAGATTCATAAGTCACAGTAGCAGGGTCACCTACTACAGCCTGATGATCATCTTGTACCCATGTCAATTCATATAGTTGGTCAGATAATTTTTCCATACTCATGGTAACAAAACACAAACAAAATTCTATACAAGAATTATACAAAAATTATGCAAATAAGAGGTGATAAATACTCTAATTTAACTTTGTTACTTAAATCATAGCAAACAAACATTACAATTCTGTCATTCAATTTTATAAAATATTGACAAATAAACATAAATCTATGATTAAGAAAAACACTGCTTCATTTCCTTTCTTTCTGATGCGGTGTTTTAGCAGCATTTCTTATTTAACCTCTTGATGGTGGGAATCTTGACCTTTGTTGGATCTTGAATTTGCACAAAATTTCGTACTTTTGTCGCGGACAATCATGCCACGACAAGATAGAAGTAATCTGGTCTTCCTTCAATGATGGTTGGTTGAAGAAAACTACGCCAATTCCGTCACGGAGTGGATTTATTGGGTCTAGATGGAACATACAATGACCACCCTTCATGTGGCCTCTTGGGGAGCACGTGGTGCCAGTCTTGGTGTCGTTGACTTTGGTTGTTTGGACTGCTTTTATATAAAGGGGTCTACACGGTGTGCTTGTTGGTACTGTAGCATCTT
>NW_028234430.1:16502566-16505066 GCF_977035675.1 Penaeus japonicus
GAGTTCATCATGACACATTTAGAAAAAATGGATGAGAATGGAAGCCCTCGCAAACGAAGCGAAATAACTGCTACATAGCGGTTTTACATCTTCTTCAGAGTTACATGTGTATGCTAGAAGGCTAGATTACTATATTAGTTACATGTTGGTGAAGAAAAAAAAAGAATGGAAATATGTTTTAAAGTGATATTATGATTAGATTGGTCCAGGTCTACCGGAGTGACAAATGCTCTTCAATCATGTATCAAAGCGGGAAACCGTCATTACATCAGGTACTTTGATTTCGGTAGGCCTGGCGTGCATGCGCTAGCGTAAACATTGGACATGGCTCGTTAGCGTGCCCTGCCCCCATCACTCATTCTCTCGCTCGCTCTCTCGCTCTCTCTCTCTCTCTCTCTCTCTCTCTCTCTCTCTCTCTCTCTCTCTCTCTCTCTTCTCTCTTCTCTCTCTCCTCTCTCTCTCTCTCTCTCTCTCTCTCTCTCTCTCTCTCTCTCTCTCTCTCTCTCTCTCTCTCTCTCTCTCTCTCTCTCTCTCTCTCTCTCTCTCTCTCTCTCTCTCTCTCTCTCTCTCTCTCTCTCTCTCTCTCATGAATCGGTTTTCTGTATTTCAGTGTTCTGTGTCCATGTTGTCTTTACTACAACAATGTACAAATCTTGCATGTATGAACTATTATTTCGTTTGACTTTTTTCATAATTGATTGGTCTGGTGCCGTGTTCCGTGTCGTTTGGTTTTGAATTCGATTAGAAATAATCTTGAGTTTGGTTCATTTCACGGAAAAGACATTTCAATTTCCTCATGTATAAATTTTGTATTTAGGTAATTGTCCACTCAATTTCTGTAGTACCTTGTCAAATAAAGTTATGTTCCTATATATGCTATTTTCACATTTTGTTTGATATAGGACACTAAAATCATCTCTTGTTGCATCTTCATGACCTCTGTTTATGTTTTTAGATACGTAAATACTTTGTTGGTGTGCTCGCGCATGTACAATTACATATGCAAATATATATACAAAAACATATGTATATACATACACATGCACATCTCTCTCTCTCTCTCTCTCTCTCTCTATATATATATATATATATATATATATATATATATATATATATATATATATATATGTGTGTGTGTGTGTGTGTGTGTGTGTGTGTGTGTGTGTGTGTGTGTGTGTGTCTGTGTGTGTGTGTGTGTGTGTGTGTTATATATATATATATCTATATATATATATATATATATATATATATATATATATATATGTGTGTGTATATATATATACGTAAATATGTGTATGTTTATGTGTATGTAAAGGGTTTCTGCAGTGGTGATTTTGGTTATTGGGTGTATGTGTGGGTGTTGTTGGGCGTGAGGGACCCTTTACGTCGCGTCCACCGAACCGCGAATCCGACACCTCCTTCGAGACATTCGTGTATTGGACTACAAATATAAATATAAAACATTAAAAGAACCCTGACGATATATGTATATATATATATATATATATATATATATTATATATATATATATATATATATATATATATATACATATTTATATGTAAATATATATATGTATATTTATATATTTATATATATAAATATATATATATATATATATATATATATATATATATATATATATATAATTGTGTGTGTATGTGTGTGTGTATGTATGTATTTGTGTATATGTATATATACATTCATGAAATTCATGAAAACGGTTCGTATTCCTGCGGCTAAGTTTGAAAGTTTAATAATGGTCTGTTGTAAATATGGTTTCAGTCAGTACTACATCTATAGTGGATTTTGTTCTTGCATTGAACATACTTTCACTTACATGTATTTACATATCTTTCACTTGAAGCACTTTAAACGTAATGCATTGGACTAATGCATTTAGGAACTTCCCAATTAGATTCAAAAGGAAAAGCAAGTTTTATTTAATCTCAATCAATCAACTTGTACAAAAGATGCGTGGTAGATATTTTCTAATCATCATAATCTACAGGAATTATTCATTTTATTGTATTAATCAGCATTTTTTTTTTCTTTTTTAATATTTGTTATATTTCTAGAGTACTTTCCAGGAACGTTCCATGTCCATAAACAATAGGCCAGCAAAGAAGATCTTCCTCTTCTCTACAGCGGTGGGGTGTAAGGGCAGTTTGTGGGTAAAACGCAGTACGGGAAACTGGGAATCGGGTTAAACACTAGGTCACCCGAACACATTTGGCTGATCCCTGTCGCTCCTGCGGCTGAGCAGTGGAAATACTCAGGCTGGCACGTGGCGCACTTGGCGAAATTGCCAGTTCCGGTACACGTGAGAGAGGTGAGGCAATCGCCAGTCGGTGCGACTGAACTATCGGCCGTGGAGGCACCCGCGGCAGTTGTGGCTCCGTCCGGTGGGAGGCCGTTTGGACACAACACTTTACATTCCGCAGAGTCTGAGCATCGGCCCAAAGCTACGTCGAAATTACCGCTATTGCAAGTGAAATGA
>NW_028234430.1:16542566-16545066 GCF_977035675.1 Penaeus japonicus
TATCATCGCTATCACTATCCTTATCATTATCACCATTATCATCATCATTATCATCATTATCATTGATGATATATCATTGTTGACATCATTATTATTACTATCATTAATAATGTAATTGCCAGTATCATTAATTACTATGTAGAGTATATTCATCATTATTACCAAGTCGCTGGTAATACCATGATAGAAAAATACAGAAGGGAAAATACGCAACGGGCTGAAGCCATGCCGGAAACCAAGCTATTTCCCTTCGAATATCAGTGGCTGGCTGTTGGCGCCGGGAGTTTTGAACTTTATTATTGACGATGGAGGGCTCTGGAAACACCCGTCTCGACTCTCTCTCTCTCTCTCTCTCTATCTATCTATCTATCTATCTATCTATCTGTCTATCTATCTATCTATCTACCTATCACTCTCTCTCTCTCTCTCTCCCTATCTATCTATCTATCTATCTATCTATCTACCTCTCTCTCTCTCTCTCCCTCTCCCTTTCTCTTTCTCTCTCTCTATCTCTATCTTTATCTATCTACTTATCTATCTATCTATCTATCTATACATATATATATATACATATATATATCATATATATATATATATATATATATATATATATATATATATATATATATATATATATATATATATCACTCCATCTTTATCCCTCCCCTTCTCCTTTTTTTCTCTCTCCTTCCCTCCCTTCCAACTTTGCACTCTCCTTCCTTCCCTATCTCTTTCTCTCTCTACGTAAGTATTCGCTTCGTCAAGTTTGATGGCTATGGCGAGCCTCTAAGTTCCGATCAAGAATCTGCATTTCTTTCTTTTTTATTTCACTCGCTGCCATAAAATCGTGATTATGCATGGCGCGGGATATAATGTTCCATGAAGATGATGTTGATTCTTCACTAATGGCAGTGTGTTTATCGTTTATGTTCATTTTCATCATAGCTCGTTAATCTGTCCATTTTCATCATCGGTTCTTGACTCATTTCATCATTTTACTTATATGTCACCGGCCTTTTTGTTGATTTATGTCCATATAACTATTCGTTTTACCTGTTTATTCATTTATTGTATTCTGCATTTGTTAACTGCATACTCCCTTGTACATTATTCACCACAGCTACAACTAACTGATTACCATTACTTTCTCTGGCTCTTCACCAGACTATATTATCATGACAATGGCCCTGTTCCACAACCCATCACAAGGATTTCATAATGCTAAATACATTAAGAATAGTGCTAGGAAGTGAAAACATGGTCATTCTCGTGAGTAACAATGTATATATATCAGGGAGGTACTGCATTATTTGTGTAATTCTGAAATGGTTCATTTAAAACACAGCCAGCGGTATCTCCTTACAATTCTCTTGTCATGGCGCAAATAATGACGCCCATATTTTGGTAAAACTATCTGGAAGATATGATCATAATGGCTTAAGACCATTTGATTCGAATTGCATTGTTTGTTGCCAAGTGAAATGGGATAGATAAAATTTCTCTTGGACAAACTGAATGCAATGATCAGGTCTTTTGTATATGGTGTTAATGAGTAACATAGAGCGCATTTTAGTACCATGTCACTAATTTGCTATATACGGGCTGTATTATTAAGATTTTGTTATTTCAATTTTCATGAAACAAGAGGTTATCATCATTATGTGATACTATATTCATCCAAAACAAATGACTCTTTCAGGAATTCAGTCGTTCGGGACTCTGACAGAGGGGCGTGGAATACAATATCCATCTGTATTTAGGGTACTGATGCATGGAATGAATAGGGAATACATTACTTGACCATGTAGAGTATGGTTGAGTCATTGTACAGCCACACGTAATGGTTGGGAATCGTCATCGTCTGGAAGGTCACCTGCTTTGCGTTCTTGAAGAAGCTGTCAGGTCTCCACAGGTTATTCAGCCACTCTACCT
Organism: Penaeus japonicus; assembly: GCF_977035675.1. Classification (NCBI taxonomy): domain Eukaryota; kingdom Metazoa; phylum Arthropoda; class Malacostraca; order Decapoda; family Penaeidae; genus Penaeus; species Penaeus japonicus. Next base: position 16,544,499 of record NW_028234430.1, read on the forward strand.
CCAAGAGCCTAGAGGGAAAAAAACATTTCGTTAATAAAGTTCCCAATGTTTATGTTTATTCTGATGTGACCATTAGTGTGAGTGTGGGGGACTATGTAACCTTACCTGGGTATGAAAAAGACAATGATGTCGATAAATCAATCAGGGGTTCCAGACCAGCCACAATACACTTAATTGCTCATATCTACAGGCGTACGTACATCGTCACTGTAACACGTCTTCCTCAAGGAACCAATTTTCTCCTATTGATACACTATTCCAATATAGCAAGACCCACGTGGGAAATGACAGCCCGCCATGAACCAACTCGGCTGGTTCTTGAGAAAATGAGACGACACGAAGACTTCACTTCGAACTTCTCTTAAACTCTTCCCCAAATTCGCCATTACCCAAACTCTCCATATTCACGCCTTCGTGTCTCGCCGTGCGCCGAGCAAACGACCATTCCTTACAGCTGCCACATCGCTCCTCGATCCCGGCAGCGAGGGAGCCATCCTCTCGACGAACGCCGCAGTCAACCCGACGCTGATTAACGCGCAAGCTAGTCGTCGTTGCAGGTACCTTGTGT
>NW_028234430.1:16612566-16615066 GCF_977035675.1 Penaeus japonicus
CGATCACAACACACACACGCACAGACACACACACACACACAAACACAGACACACAAACAACAACAGACACACACACACACACAAGAAAAACAAAAAAAAAAACACACGAACACACAAGTACACACACACACACATATTTATATAACTTAAATATAATATACTATATAAAAAATAATATATATATATATATATATATAAAAAAATTCATATATTTACATCTATATAATAAATTAATCTCTATATATATATATATTATAAATATATATTTGTTTGTGGAGTGTGTGTTGTTTTGTGAGTGTGTGTTGTGTGTGTGTGTGTGTGTGATGTGTGTGTGTTTTGATACATATGGCAAATAAATAAATATATAAATACATAAATAAATATAACAATAAATATATATATATATATATATATAACAAAAATTCATGTATATATATATATTATATATATATAAAACTATATATATAACTATATCAAAATCAATATGTGTGGAGTGTGTGTTGTGTGTGTGGTGATGTTTTTGTGTGTGTGAGTGTGCGATCGTGTGTGTTTGATAGTGTGTGTGTGTGTGCGTGAGTGTGTGTGAGTCGTGTGTGTGTGTGTGTGTGTGAGTACCCATACATACATACATATATAAAACATATAATAACTATAACTATATATAAATATATATAAATATATATATTAAAATATATATAATATATGTGTGTGTGGTGTGTGTGTGTGTGGTGTGTGTGAGTGTGTGTGATATAAAAATAATATATGTTGTGAGTGTGAGAGAGTGAGTTTGAGTGTATATAATATAAAAATAAATAAAATAAATATATATATATCTATAAATATATATAATATAATATCAATAAATATATACATATATATATAAATCAAAATAATAATAAATAAACCATATCTAAATAAATATAATATATATATATATATAACCATATATATATATAAATTTATGCAACTATAAAAATATAATATCTATTCAATAAAAATATATATATAAAGATATATAATAGCATATAAATATATATATATATATAAATATATATAAATCTATATAAAAATATATATGAAAATAGATACCTAAATAAATATATATCTATATCTATCTATACATAGATATATATCAAATATGTATCTACTATTTAATTATATATATATATATATAAATACTGTAAATATAATATCACATATATATATATTGAATCTAATATCTCTCAAAAAATATCAAGGGTGTTGTGTTTTTTTGTGTTTGATGTGTTTTAAGAGTGTGTATGTGTGGTGGAGTCTGTAAACTTTATATAACTAATCAACTATATAAATAAATCTCTCTAAATCTAAAAAACTCAATATCTAAATAAATAGAAAGACTGAATCTCCAATCACACAACACTCTGCACTCTATATGTACACAACCAAAATCACTATATGATTGTGTGTATGTAAAAATAAAAAATATAAAATATATATCTCTATATATATATCTATATATAAATTATATAATACATATTATATATATAATATATAATATTAATAATAAAAATATTATATCTAACTAAATCTCACAAAATATATAACAATTATATATCTTTAAACCTAAATATGCCGATAAGTCAAAATGTAACATTCACAAAAATCTCTATATCTCAATATATAACTAGTGTATAAATATATAAATATATATTACATAAATATAAATCACTATAATATATAAATATAAATACACAATATACATGTGATATATAACGATATAATTATCTATAAATAATTATATAAATATATATATATAGAATAATATAAGTACTATATATACATATATATATATAATATATATATATATATATAGATATATAATATATATATATAATATATATGGTGTGTGTGTGTGTGTGTGTGTGTGTGTGTGTGTGTGTGTGTGTTTGCGGTTGTTGGGTGTGTTTTGTATTATATATAAAAACATATAATACGATATATATATAAATATATATAATATAAAATATTAATATATATAATTGTTATAATCTATAGAAATATATCAACAAACAATCACTACTCATCTAACATATAATCTATGTAGTGTGTAGATGAGTATGTGTTGTGGTGTAGTGTGTAGAGTTTGAGGGAGTGTTTTGATGTGAGTTTGAGAGGTGAAAATAGTGTGTTGTGAGGAGAAGTAATGTAGTGTGTGACCGTAAAATATTGATGAATGATTGTCAAAATCCCCAGAAATAGTACAATCTTGGTACCTTTTGACTTATGAAAACGTATTTGCTGTTATAACGGGATGTTGGTTTTCGCCTGTTAGTTTTAGTTCCCTAAGCTTCCCAACTGCTGAAATATTTAACTGCAATGATATGATATGCTTTCGTACTATGACACTTGCAAGTTTACATCATTTTGATCTTCAACATCATAATTGATATATAATTTAATGCGGGTAGTCGTCCGTAGGTTTATTCACCTAAGATCCACCACTCAGATAGACGCAAAGATA
>NW_028234430.1:16647566-16652566 GCF_977035675.1 Penaeus japonicus
CAAGTACACATAGTGGAGATTTGAAGGCCTGTGTGATAGCTGCGGCAACTTTGAGTAACTGCAAGTACCCTTCTTAACCCTTTCCCAACGGGACACGCGCTACGCGAAAACCCCTACGTCGGGCCATTGCAATATTGCATTGGAAACATCACACTGGCATGACGCCCCAGCATCGTGAATTTAGCTGTGTCACACGAGTGTGACGCACCGTCGTCATAGGGTTTAGCCATTGTGGACGGGGCGCCTAACGACCTAACTGGTCGTCAGGGCAGGCAGTCTACGACACTAGCAGCTCTGGCTAAAAATCAGAAGGATGTGGGGAGGGTTTTCTCCGCCCTCTGGGTAGCGCAGACAAGCCCAAACAATATTTTTCCATAAATCCATCATAAAATGCAGATTTAGGCTGACTTTGGAACCCTGTAGCTCTGGAGCTAATGCCGTTACAGCTATAATACTTCATGACTGTGTGCGCGTTTCAACTGTGAGCAGATCCCGATGCAAATCAACCCATTGCGAACGAGTGTCATGACATACATGACACGAGTTTTAGGCCTGACAGTGGGCTTCATGACATAAAGGACATAAGATGTCATGTCATATTTGACTGTTGGAGGAGAGTGGATTACTGTTTTTGTATTGTACTATCTAATAATTCTATTTAGTAAATGATGATAATAATTGTAATCTCTTCATATCTTCATTTTGGAATAGGGGGAGTTTTCATATTTGTTTACAACAGTACACAAATACATAAAACTAAATAAAGAGAATAACTAAAGAAAATAATGATATGATATAGACCTTATACTACAACTTTAGTCTTTAGTATAGTGCCTGTCCTGGAGACTGGCCAAGCAAATCTATCACCCTTTGCAATGAGATGGTTTTCAAAGCAATAAGGATCACGTCCATTCATTCAAAGGCAGTATCTTTTGGCCCCAATAGTAGGGGAGAGCATGAGGAAGATCAGTGGCTCCAACATTCATCCTACACAATGGTTTCACCTGATGTGCCATTTGGAAAATAATTATTGATCAGAAAAGACAATTTGAAGATATTCAGTTGGTTTGTGGATGACAACTAGAGAAAGCAACTCATAAATCATCAGACCGATCATCAGGACTTTTTTTTTATTTTTGTTGTTCAAAATTTTCAGCCATTTGTGAAGATGTGTGTGCTTGCAATATCAGATCTAGTATGAGATATATGTTGGTGACATGGAATATACATTGACAAAAACATTTGTTGACCTTTTCACCAAGACATTGTCAGTCTCAGAGGCAACCACAATTGTTGTGCACATGGTATGTCATGCTGGTAGGTAAATTGTAAAGGAACCACATATTATACATTTTCATTTTACACTACACAGAAATATTGTGCAGCTATGGTACATTTGCAGCATGCATCAATGCAAATTTTTACGTACATCACCCCGCAATTTCCCTGACCAACTTCATGCCCTTCCCAGCTATCAGAGCCCAGACTGTTGGGCATAAGGGGGGGGGGGGGACACAGATTACGTTCACTGGACTTGAGTACTGAAGGATGAGAGGAATCCATCGGTACCACTTTCATGGTATTTAATATTACAACACTATTCTGAATATTTCCTATTACTCTGAAATTTTACTTTGTTTCAAATTAGTAAGTCATGTTTTAGTGATGTGCTTCGCCATCGCTTCGAGGGTGAGGAGGCGCCGAGAGATGGTGTTGCTGACATTTAGAATATGGAAGGGAGAGAGACCTAACTCTTTCTTTCCACAGGATTTTACTTTGGGTGTCAGCTACATCATGGAAGTGTCTTAGAAGTGACTGATCTATTGATTCCTTGTATGAACAAATCTATAATTAAGTTACTTATTACAGTGTATTATCTGGATATAAAACTCTACAAATAACTGCTTCAGTCATTGTACTTGTAACTTCATGAAAGCTTAATCTTAACATCTACATTACCCAATTTCTAAACACTCTTGTCTTGTATTTAAATTATCATACTGATAATAAAGCCATTTAACAGTAAAGACAACCCAAAGTGAGGACCCAACCTAAAGTATCAAGTGTATATTTCCTGCGAAAGTCCTAAGTAAACAAAAGTCTCCCCATAAGCCTGAAAAAAAAACACCAATAGCACGTTATTCCCCCAAAGAGAGACTTTGAAGAAAATAACATCTCGCTCTGACATTCGAGCCTGAGACCGAGAGGCAGATTACGCTGCCGTTAGTTCTGGCCTCACACGCTCTCTTTCTAACATTACGGTATATTTGGCTCTTCTGAGACCAACCATGCGCAGAGGAGACAAAGGAGGAAATTATCAATAACAAGGAATAACCATACAACGAATGATAAAAGGGAAACAGGCCAAGTTCCAACAATCCTTTGCTGTACAGGAAGAGCATCATCTATACATATCACTCATTTTCTGACAAAGAAAGCGATAAATTGCACTAAAATTCCTCATGACTCACCTGCGATTTTAAATGAATCCTCTCATAATCCCCTTCACGCTGTTAACTTGATAGTGAGTGATAAAATCCTGAGTTAATCCGAGAAACAACTTTTGTTCCTGTGCTTAAGTGTAGTGACGCCGTAAAATTGCCAGATTTAACTTCCACGTCTCATTTTTGGTAATTTGTTTCTTTTGCGTCTGCGTATTTATTCTGTGCAGGATGACTAAATGAACTGTTGAACTCCGAAATGTGCATTGTCGAAAAAGTTTGAAAATTCAAAATATTTTTCTCCTCTTGAAGTAATTTCTTGTTGACTTTGCCAGATGTACGATGACGCGTCTTTCTTTTTGCATATTTATTTGTAAGAATTATCTTTCTCTTGATATTCCTTATTACAAAAATACTCTTTTATATATAGCTAAAACTAGAAAAGGCAAATAACTATAGATTGTGCAAGAAAGTAAATAATGAAAGAATTCTTTTGCGGCGTTGCCCCCAAAGGGACGCCAAGCCCTCTGAAGACACGATCAAGCATTTACACTTCCTCAGATATTTCATCGAAAATTATGTAATTCAGTATTCTATTCCAGCCTCAATTTTCGTTTGACTAAAGTTACGCAGTGTCTTCAAGTTCCCTCGCACATAACTGTACAACTGTGAAAAACCGAGATAATAATTAAACAAAGTAATACATGTAAACATTTGATAGTTAGGATTATATGTATTCCATTGTGGGATTATTTTCCTGGAGTGATTGAATATCATAACATATAATATGAACAAAAATATGATATGGTGCGTAAGTTTTAAAAAATAATTTTGCCAATGGTCAGAAGTGATTGACCCTCACAACGCCGCTTTCATTTAGGCTTCCGACTAATAACCCTGTATGTGTGTGTGTGTGTGGTGTGCTTTAAAAAAAAAAATATATATATATATATATATGTATATATATATATATATATATATATATATATATATATATATATAGATAGATAGATAGATAGATAGATAGATAGATAGATAGATAGATAGATATAGATACATTTATATTTATATATATACATACACACACACACACACACACACACACACACACACACACATATATATATATATATATATATATATATGTGTGTGTGTGTGTGTGTGTGCCAGGGCCGTGCATACGAAGAAGAGGGGTTAATCCTCCCGTTAATTTTGAAATTAAATGAAATATTATAAGAGGAATTTCAGCAGCTTGTGCCATAGAGTTGGATGCTAATGAAACATCATTTAGCATATATTTTTTGTGTATTTTGTACCTTTTTTTTTTCCTCTTTGGAAATGTAATTCATTTTCAGTCCCGCGAACGGCCATGATTTATATATACAGGCACTCACATACACACATATACATACATAAATGAATATATATATGTGTATATATATACATATATATATACATATATATATACATGTACACACACACACACACACACACACACACACACACACACACACACACACACATATATATATATATATATATATATATATATATATATATATATATATATATATATATATACATATATCTCTCTCTCTCTCTCTCTCTCTCTCTCTCTCTCTCTCTCTCTATATATATATATATATATATATTCATATATATGTATATATATTATATATTATATATATATATATATATATATATATATATATATATATATATATATATATATATATATATATACATATATTTATATATATATTTATGTGTGTGTGTGTGTGTGTGTGTGTGTGTGCGTGCGTTCTTAACTAGTTGTTCTTACTTAGTTGCTTAAATACGGGAAAGAGCGCTGAGTTCAGAGGGACCCGTCAAGATTGTCAAGTAACTTTTTTGAATTGATGTATGTCTCTGGCACATGCAACGTTTCTGGAAGATTGTTCCATCCATCAATAGTACTGTCTGGAAAAACTACATTTCTTTACATATTTATCACTACGTTTAGCTTTTACTCTGACCCAATGTTCCTCTTTTATTGAAAATAGCAAAATCTTTATCTAACCAACATATAATTATAAAGCATAATCATATGACTTTGTTTTCTTATTTCCTCCAATGTTGTAAGTTTTATTTTTTTTTTCGATGTCTTCGTCCCTTAACGTTAAGCTTATGCCTTCGAAAACCCCGGCATTCCGACCCTTCAGAGCCGGAATAGCCCCAGCGTGAATGGGTTAAAGTTCGTGCCCATCTGGCGGCCGTTCGTTGAACTCGTTTCAGCTTCTACATAAGCTTTCATACATGTGGACTGGATCCATACCACTGCAGCGTATTCTAGGGTAGGTTTGTTGATAGTCGTGATAATTTTCTTTATCCGATCTTCGTCCACATAGATGAATGCCTTTTTCATGTTTGCAATCATAATAACATTTTGTAAATTCTACCATTATTGTGAACCTCTGGATTAACATTGCTATTTACAAGTATTCCGAGTTTTTTTTTTCTCTTTGATTGACGTATCTAATATCTAATTCTCCTAGCTTGTGTTGGTCTATGGGTCGCTTT
>NW_028234430.1:16657566-16662566 GCF_977035675.1 Penaeus japonicus
CTAAGTAAAAATATTTATTACTACATACATACAGTCTCTCTCATATATAACATTTATAATATATATGAACTACCTGGAATGGCACACTTCTTTTCATTAACATTTTTGTACTGTATAAAGAATAATTTCCCAGGGATGAGGCACTTGCCTTCGTCCTTTGTGGCTGTCTGGCTTCCAGCTTTCACCACTCAGAACCGAATCAGACATGGGAAAAAGTTCAAGCTATGCCATGCCGAATTATTTGATTTGATATAGTTTTATACTATAATGTACAAGTGAAGATAGGCATTTACAATATCCAAGAGGAAAATATATTCATAACTAAATCATCTTAAATTAGACTCATCAATATATATAATATATCCTTGGGATTTCTGTGGTGATAAAACAAAATTTGGCCACCAAAAAAAAAAGAAAAGAAAAAAAAATATCCATCAAACAAAACTGATATTGAATTTGTCATGGCTTTGTCTGGTGATGTGGATAGGCGCATCATTAGAATGTAGAGCGTCATCATCACTTGTGGATGAAAAGGTGGGTGGGTTGAGTAGGTGGAGTTGGCGAGAGGGTGGGCGAGGTGGTGGCCCTCTTGTTCCCCCCAACTTTGGCTTAGGGGGGAGAGGAGGAGGCGACAGAAGAAGAGAAGGCGGAGGCATTCTGGACACTGCCGACACTGTGGAGTTTTCCATGGGTATAGGAGGCGGTGGGGAGAAATCAGGGGCATCTATGTGCAAGGAGGTGTTGGATGTGTCAGGCATGGGCACCTGGCAAAGAGATTCATCACCCTGAAGAGTGTCATCAAAGTCATCCAGGTCTATGTCAGGTGCAAGGAGGGTGGCATTAGCTGAGTGTGGGCCAGAGCTAGTTGGAATGCCTCCCCACACCTCAGGGTGAGCCATGCTGAAGTAGTCCTCAGCTTCCTGGTGGCTTGGTATAACACCTCCTTCTGAGAAGGAGCATTCCAGGTGTGCTAACAGTTGATCAGCCAGGTGTGCATGCTGATTCTCCTTGTCCTGTGGGGGGAAAAAAAAGTCTTAGTTTTCTATAGAAAATAAAAAATATATATAAAAATGTCAATTAAGTATTTACCTCATGAAAAATAAAAAAAAAACAATGGGAAATCTAGTTTTGTGCATATTTCATTTTACATATATTTAAGGCCATGCATTCTTTAGAAGATATTTGTTTAAAAATTTGATGAATATACCAGACATTAGTACTTCAGTTACACATTCAAAATATACTACAGAAACATTATAATTCCAATCTTTAGAGTACTGACAAAGCACAAATCAAATTAATGGCAAATAACCATGCAAATATACAATGACTTTGGATTGAAAAAAAATATATATAAATCTATATATAAATGAAAAACTTTTCAGTCACTTTTCATGCTTTTTAAGCTGAAAACAAGATAAAGCAGGAGGACATCATAAGTCAAAAGGATGCATTCCTCTGTGCACATAAAAAAAGTTTAAAGTCCTCTGCCACCCACCTGGTTGCAGAAATGAACGACAGAAAATCCCAAGGGATCCAAAGGGGTTAAAGATTAAGAGTTAGTAACCTGAAAAGACAACATACAACATGCAGTACAAGTAGAGAACAAGACATTCAGATAAAGAGAAAAGATTATTATTTTCAAAACTGATGATGAAGGTTTTGCTACAATTGAAGGTTCCATGAATTTCATAAACTAATAAAAATTAGATATTGAAAGATAACACACTCAAAAAATATCAAAACCTTTATCAAAAGTCTTTGTGTTAGGAACTGTTGTCTTATGTTTGTCAAATTCATCAGAAAACACCCGAGTCTCCACTAAAAACACTTTTTACACTACTCTCAAAGCAGCCAGTTTGATGGATTAAAGCCATTATCAACAAAATCATTTACTATTTACAAAATATTAATCTACCTGGATGAAATAGTGCATCAACATGCTTTAAATTCACCCTTTGTAATTATAAACAGATAGACTACTGAAGGAAGAACGACAGAAAAGTAGGAAGTTGAATACAGATTAGAGTTAATGATGTCACTGAAGCCTTAATCTATAATAAATAGATAGAACTACCTTCCAAGAATAGAATGTTCTTTACAATGTACTGCACCTGACCTGTAACAATAGGAACAACAGTAATCGAGCAATAGACTAATCATGAAGAATATACAATCACATACTTACTATGATTTTCCTCTTTAAAAATTACCGCATGCAGAATATTAGTTTGTAATCTTTAGGAATATACTGATTTTGTATTCAGTGATAAATTAAGATCACTGGAGATTAAACTCTGAATTACCCCTTTCCCAAACACTATTCTATTTTTTTCTAAATGTAATATTTCCATTTTAAATATGTGCCTCCTGAGAGTCTGGTCATACTACTTCCATAAAGGGAAAATGTGAGAGCAGATATTCATAAGAAGACAGATTGTATGAGACAACAGGAAGAACATGCTTTCAACCCTCTCAATGAGCTAGTTCCTTTAACACATGGAGTGCATGGTTACCTTTTTTGATCCCAACCTATGGTGAGCAATAAAAACAAAACATATATATGTTTCTTTATACCTATAATCACCTTCTACATAAGATTGAAGGTATAAAACCAGGGTGACACCTGGTGGGGGAAAGAAAGAAAAAAAACATCTTTAAACAGACTGAGCTGTTGCCTATGCCCTGATGCTTAGCCATTTGAGCTGTGTTTCACACTCCATGGGTTGAAGGTATTCATCCTAAAGGAAGCCAAAAGGGAAATACTATCACCTCTAGACTTTTTTATTTGAAAAATCAGATTCTCCCAAATGATTCTACTAGACAGAGAAATGGGAAGGGATTAAATCCTTAAGATATACTTATCTTTGAGGATATAAGTACAAGCAAGTGTCATGTGTATAGAATACAAAAGATATATGTGCACATTAATAAAAAGGTTACAGAGACCTGCAACGGTTGCCTTAAGATTTGCAATACCATCTATGCCTCAGATAAAGTAACTAACACCAAATCAAGTGATATTCTGGTTATGTGACAATAGACTAACACCCATCATACACAATACACAGATGTGGAGAAATGCCCATGAAAAGGGTTAGAATAATACTTCCGAAATGTATACTATGTACATGCTTTGAATTTGTGAAATCTCATTCCATGTGAATTTATCCATGACAATATTACTCTCCTATATAAGTGTCACTGAATGAGAATGAGGTTTCACAAACTATCATGTGGATATCCATAGTGGTTGATTCTACCAACTCACCTGAGGTTGGTCACACTTGAGAAAATCAGGGAGTTCAAAATTTATTTCTGTCCCTCTTTGGTCATCTAGGCGGCTCCTCTGAGCACGTTTTAATCCTTCATATAACTCTGGAAACGGATGAAAATTAAAATCAATAGTGGAGTAAAGCTTAGTGAATTTTTGAAAATTCCTTTAAAATAAGGAACATATCCAAGTAAAGCTATACTACTAAAATAAATAAAATGAATAAAAAAGATTGAATTCCAAATACAAATATTCAGTGAACTAACCATCATTCTCTTGTTTTGCATTGGCTGGGTTATTGCCACGCCGCTTTGTGACTATTGCATGCTCTGGAGGTGGCATCATCCCTCGAACACCAAGGTTTTCATGCACACTTGACCTACTGTTGGGTTTCCTTGGCTTTTTGTTTGATTCCTGAAATTAGGGTATCAATTATGCTCCTGTAATTGAAAATGAAAAAGAAAAGAAAAGAAAGAAAGAGAGAAAAAGTGAAGAATATCAAAGGGATTGTTTTAGTTGTAAACATACATAGAAAATCATACCTTATCAGGTGCCAAGGAATTTCTCCTACTGAACCCCCCCAGGATGCTGGAAGACCTATCGCTGCTTCTGTCCGTCTGGAAGGGAAGATGTCCATTTTAATTATACAATATTCAGACTCCTAAAAAAGGCAGTGGCTTATAAATTTTAATATCAATAACTGGAACTACAAATCATACAAACAGCCATACTTTACTTACTCTGGAAGATCTGGCATCAAAATCTAGCACACCAAGTTCATCAAAATTTTGCTCCGATTTTCCTTTTAACAGGTCCTCAAACACACGGTTTGTGATTTCGTCTAAACTGCCTCTCTTTTTCTGCCGTGCTGGCTCTACTCCCCACTCTGTAAGAAAAGTTTAATAAACTGAAAACATACAGCATAAAATTTACTTGGCACTCTAAATTGTTAATATTACTCGCACACACTTGTAAGGATTCACACTGATAAAGATAGTAATTGAAATTAGTAAACAATAATATATATATAGTATTCCACTACCATTACTTTTTTTAAACCATTAAGAGAAAATATGAACACAATATACCTTTCACCTCCTCCTTAGTTTGCACTACAAGCCTATCTCCATCCAACTCATTCACATGGCACTTAAGGTTCACCCCTTTTTCTTCTCCAACCTGTAAAAATAATAAATATAATTTTAAAGTATTTAAAACTGTAAAAGATATATACACAAAAGACTTCTCAGCTATCATATTGTTGATATTTCCAAAAACACTAGAAATAAAACAGGTACTTCAAATGCTGACATGTTAAGCTCTGTACTTGAATCAATCAATGGTTAAGGGCAACTTCAGAATTATCATTATCATAAGTAAAATGATCATATGAGCTCTCAAGCATCAACTTGAATTTAAACAATACATTTTTGAAAAAAAAACAACTAAATTGTTATTAACTGAATAGATCTTATAGTATTTAACCTTCCCCTAAAAACAGATATATTGCTGACACTCACCTTATGAATGGTCATAAGGTCAAGTTTGTAACCATACTTGTGAAGAATTGGTTTAAGAACTTCATTTGCAAGTTTATTTGGTTTAGCTTTGACACACACAGTTTTGCGGTTGGGAAGGTCCAGACGGAAAAGAATCCTCTGCTCGAGCCTGACCTCCAGTCCTCCCAGCACAGAGCTGTCCTCAGTCTTCTCCATCAGCTTGTAGG
>NW_028234430.1:16672566-16682566 GCF_977035675.1 Penaeus japonicus
GAGCCCCCGTCCCCGCGTTCTGCTGGAGGTGCGTGTTGGCGCCCTTGCCTATGTCAATGGTGACTCCCTACTCTCTACCCCCGCCCTTTGCCATGTCCACAGGCGGGACATGATCCTGGCGACCTCCAGCTGCTGCTGCTGCTGTGATCCGTCTGAGCAAAGCAGGGCTGTGTCAACACTGGTTTATTAAGGTTGTCCCATGCTCGCTCATACCCGCCTCCTCGCTCACTGCGCAACACTCTCCCTGTTCAGTCTCCGTCAAAACTGGTCTCCGCTCACAAAGCTCACTTCGTCAGACCCAGATAACCAACGCGCTATCCGTTACGCCCGATAACTAACGGAGGGGGCGCCCCACGCGACACGTTACACAACCGTTAACAACGTGACCGACGCGAGATATGCAATTCTGTAACGGGCGTGACCTTGGACAAAGACTGGCCGCCAGGCTGAGCAGTCAGAAAGCCCTTCTTATACTCGTTGCACCACCACACAGCGCCGAGGGACGGAAACGCGGCAACGACAACGCGAACACAGGGACTTCTCTTACGACATCACAGCAACCGCCAGCACTCAGCGCCACTAATCATTTGCACTAATCAAATGATGGACAACGCTTGGAGGTTACAACAGGGCGCCGCGGCGGGCGATGTTTGTGATAGTGTGCCCGGACCTTCAGGTACGAAAAGAAGCATAATGGAGAGGATATAGTTCCCGACGTCTCACACAAGTGCTTATCTTTTAACAAACAATTCCAAGGAATCACCGGATGGAAGGCGCAAGGCGACGGGAAGTGATGGTTTCACAGGGTTTCAGTCTAGCAATTCAGCGACCTGTTGAACAAAGAGCAGAACGGAGAGCGAAGGACAAGCACGTTTGGATGGGAACGACAGTGAAATTAGTTCGTGTTCGCACATATTCCTCAGTGCTATGGTTAGGGGGGCCACGCTACAACTAACAGTGTTAGGTTACAGGTAATGCCGGATATTGGCGAACAACTGAGCTGTAGCTATGGGTAACCAGGGAATGCTTTATAGTAATAAAGGTAACATTTAAAGTATGTTTTATAGTAATAAAGGTAGCATTTCAAGTATGCTTTAGTAAAGGGGTCAGATCAATATAGTACTACAGGTTAACAGGTATCGCTAATCAAATCACATTGAAAGGGATAAATTCCAATACATGATGTTGTCGACATATGTTTGGAACTAAGAAACTCGTGCCGCCGATGTAGGGGCACTCTGGGCAGTAGACACCTCCGACGGACCGGACATTGGCCATTAGAGCCGGGTTGTGTACTGTGCGGGCGGTGACGGTTATTGCACCAAGTACTTACTCATACTTATGTTACCAACTCTCTACTTTACTTTTCCGTTCATGAGTATTAGATCGGAATGAAAAACGGAAGAAAGGTGAATAGTCACGATCTTGCTAAGGAGGTTGCCTTGCGCGTGCACGCACCAAACTAAAAAAACTGAAAGAAGCCTTTTCAGTGTTACAGCATTTGGGAACTTCTGCTTCCCGCATGACTGTAAAACCCAGCCTGGGCCGCCACGCCAGGGAGCGAGCAGGGAGTCACCAGCGTTTTATCTGTCGCTATCGGAGTCCGTTTCCTCAAGACCCAGGATTTCCCTCCACTACTCCAAACCTCAAACTAACACATATACACAACTATTGCTTCGTTTCAAATACCTTTCTTTCCATCACAGTCACACTTAAACTATATATCATTGTATCTTTTTCCACACGTATAAAGTCAAAACATTGTCTTTAACTTGAACCGCACGCACAGCTGACTATCCTTCCCAGACGTACATGTCGTGATAGCAGCATACAGCCTCGTACCGAGCAGGGGCGCGCCGCCCTCGACTACTCTCTTGCCTTCGATGGGAGCAGCGCACGGTGGAGTTGGCTCCGTGGCTGCGGGCGTCGGTATGAGGCACCCTCAATCTGATAGAAACCAGTTATCATCGAGTCCCGCTGATAAGAAATAACGCTGCACCTTATCATGCTGAAGATTACCACGTTGTCTTTTGTCGAGCTTCTCTGACGCGCTTTTCCATCGTTAGGCTTAAAATTTCCCTACTCCTGAACACCATAAGAATGTTCAACACTTACCTCGCCCGAAACCTGCTCCTAAAGATGTTGTATTTCACACATAGAGCAGATTAAACGAGACTAAACCAGTCAACATAAGGAAGAAAATGCTTTTTTTTTAAAATAAATGCAAGTTGGTATCAGAAAATAGCCAACTTCATCCTCCCCCCCATATGGCCTCCCTCGTCACACTCAATCTCATCCTCCCCTTCTACGGAAGACTTGGATGAGGGAGAGGGAGGGGGAGGGGGAAGGGGCAGTGGGAGAAAGGGGGACAGGTGTGTCTGCAGACGTAAACAAAGTGCGGGGCAACCCCCGTGGTGCCATGCTGGTCCCGGCGCCAATATAATTACCCAGATGAGGGGGGGGCATCTCCTGCTGCCCCACCCCTCCCCATCACCCACCTTTCACTCTAGCCCCCTAACTAATGCCCATATTTACGGCGCTTTTCTATACATGCTCACAGCGTAATCCTATGAGGAGCGGAGAGAGGAAGGACCCACGGCCATTTCAGGTCATCGGAGCAATTACCCTGATACAAGAGGGCCAGCCACCCTCTCTCCCCTCTCCCCCCCCCGTGACCGACAGGAATACTGCAATCGGCCTCTACGTCAAACCACTGTTGAATTGAGATGAATCCAAGAAGGAAGAGGGAAAGGGGAGACAAGAGGGAGAGAAAAGGGGCAGAGACAAGGGAAGAGGTAAGGGGTAAGAGGTAAAGGGGAGAGGGGAGGCGAGGGAGATGCGAGTGGGAAGAGCAACTCGAGTGCTCTCTTAGTTTCACTTATCGGCCACTGCATAGTTCTTTGATAATTCTCATGATTTACTATCCATTTATACCCAATCCCCACCATAGAGGAAACCGATAGGACACTCAGACGGTGATTTACTCGTAAAAGACCCAAAACCTCAACAACTGCACAAGTCTCCCTCGAACCAGTAACAATGGATGCTCTTTTACAAACCTTGATCCACTAAGTCACGAACCTGTTCCACATCACGTTCAAGGAGCTGACACGTTGGCTCCGTAGCCTCGTCAGCCACAGGTTCCCCTCGGCGAGAGACCCGTAGGAGAGTAAATCCGAACGCACAACCTCCGATCTTTGCCCTTCTAGCCCCCCACCCCCTTCCCTCCCTCATTCCCTCACCACTGCCACCAGTGAGTGTCAACGGTGACGTCACGCGTCGCAAGTGGCTCTAATTATGGGGAGGAGGTAAGGGGGAGGGCGGAGGGGGAGGGGGCAGTTAGAAATACCCTAATGATCAAACCTCTCACGACTGCAGGGAAGGAGGAGGGGGGGGGGGAGACAATGGAGAAGATAAGGGAGGGGAGGCCCGAGAGGAATAGAAACAGTGAGGAGAGAAGAACGGGGGAGAGGAGGGGGAGGGAAAGGTAGAGTGAGAGTGAGAGAGAGAGAGAGAGAGAGAGAGAGAGAGAGAGAGAGAGAGAGAGAGAGAGAGAGAGAGAGAGAGAGAGAGAGAGATAAAGAGCTTAATCAGGGTGGGTTGATTACACAACCTGAAGCGGCAAGGCGACTGGCAATAATGAGATGATCGAAGAGGCAGCGCAGCGGGCCATGGCGCTGCTGCAGGAGGGAGATGCAATCAGCCGGGACAGAGGGCGAAGGACATGTGTTGCTCTTATTTCGCTCATTAACGACCATCTTCCTCTCCCTGTCTTACTCACTCTCTTTTTCGTTTCTCTCTGTTCGTCTGTCTCCTCCTCTCCCTCCCTCCCTCCCTCCCCCTCTTCACTCTCATTCACGTTTTTTTTTCAACCCCTCCCCCCTTGCCTCCCACTCTGTGACCTTAAAGACAAAGCGAATTTGACCTAATCCAAACACTCGGCAATTGCAACAATTAGCATCCAGGCTGAGGGATCAACTGCAAGCCGGATCACGAGAGAACCCGCCTTCCTTCGCCCCTCCGAGCGACGACGCTTTACAGATAAAAATCCTACTCTAAGGATGTCGCCATGAGGACCCTGAGGAAGTCCCGGGTGAGATTAAGTGGGTGGAACAAGAGGCTGTGAGGCTGTAATGGGCGGCGCAGACCAGCCCAGGATGTGACACGACTGGCGAAGGCGTGACAGCCATCGCATAATGGTCCTGTGTTAGTCTGTTTCTCTCTATATATATCTTTATCCCTCCCTCCTTTCTCTAATCTGTCTTTACTTCATTGTCTGTTTCTCATTCTTTCTTTCTTTCTCTCTCTCTCTATCCTTCTTTCCCATAGTGACTCATCCACGGCGACCAAGATGACATCAACAAAACACTCCGCTCTCGCCCCCTTTTTTACCGTAACGCGATACCCGCCTTCGCTATCACTATCTGTCACACCCTAGTCGCTCTCACTCCGCCCGCGTCGCAGAAAAATCTCAGGGCGCCTTCGTGTCGTGGGCGTCGCGTACAAGGACGAATTCAAACACACAGTTAGAGGGGCGTACGCGCCGCCAATACTGTGTCACGGCACAGAGTAACCAAACACTCAAAAGACCGCGGTGATCAAAGTGATGCGCCGCGAGGACCGTTGCTCTCACGCCTCATTCCGCCTTGACAGAGAGCGATGCGCCACACTAGTTTTGTCATCGCTGGGCAAGCCATACAACGTTACTAAAATACAAAAAAAGTTATTTGCGAGTACACGGACAGACAGACAAATACACATACAAAGTACACAATTCGTGCCTCTGGCCGCGAGCAAGAACCACATAGAAGGGAAACCCGTTTGCCAGGACGTCTCACGTCTTTTCCAAATACACGTGGACGCAGGGGCACCCCCGCACAATCCCCTGGCGTAAAGCCGACCCACGGCCATCGATTATGATGTAAGGATGACAACCGGGGTAGAGGTCCTCGCGTGCCTCTGTGCCTTGAGTAGTAAGCGCCCCTCTTAGCGTCTAACCACGTCCACCTCACTTCCTATCCCCGCCTTGCCCACACTCCGCCCCGTCAGCGTCCCCTACCCCCTTTGTGGGAAAGTTCCACTGGCGGCTGCACACCGGTGGAACGTCGAGCGAGCAGGG
The DNA here is from genome assembly GCF_977035675.1 of Penaeus japonicus. NCBI lineage: Eukaryota > Metazoa > Arthropoda > Malacostraca > Decapoda > Penaeidae > Penaeus > Penaeus japonicus. The sequence continues at coordinate 16,677,686 of NW_028234430.1, forward strand.
AACATCGGCAGCGAAGGAGCCGGCTGCGCCACGCGGAGGGTCTCCATACCAGCAAAGAGGAAGGGTTTAATGGAACAGAATTAGCCGAAAGGTCATCACACGCGCCCAAGGTAGAGCGAGCTTCGAGAGACAGACACGTCGTTGTTGCGAGCCGGCGTGGCGGCGCCCGGGGAGCCCCTCGTCACTCGAGACCTGCCTGCTTGCCGAATTTCCCCTCGTCCTCCTCCTCCGCACTCTGCTGGCGCCTCCCCTTCCCTCTCGTTCTTCATCCACCCTCCCTTGCTCACCTGTTCCCTCTTCTCATGATCCCCCAGTGATGAACACATCTACCAGTGCAATTGAATGCATTCCAGTCACCTTTGTCACGCTCATTACCTCGTGTTCTGTAGGTTTCACCCAACCTGCTTATCTGTCGGCCCCTCCCCCCTCCTCTTCCCTCTCACCCCCTACATCCGTTCTCGTTTATTGTGTCCCGTGCCGTTTGTTGCCTTCTTCCTTTCCTGCCAGGAAGTTCATAATGGCTCTTACCTGTCGGATGGACAGGTCTGACGCCCTCACGCAGCATACTGCTCTTATCAATGAGGGCCGTTGCAACACAAAAATAACAAACAACAAAGCCTCCCCCTGCAACACATCCTGCAACACACCGAAGCCTGGGCTCCTCTACAGCAGATCAGGACTCAACATGGGAAATACAAGATTTTGTGCGAGCTGTCAGAGCCGGACACTGAGGTATATTCACTGTATCGTTCGCGCGCCAGAATACTGCAACGTCGCATCACCTTCACTAGCACTTCACCAACCCGGTCACTATCACCGGGTCACCATGTCACTGTACGCCCTCGAGAGGAAGGGGAAGCCTGGCACGCCGCCGCTGCCGGGCTGTCGTCGCACACTGGCACTGCCCAGGCATGGCACCTCCACCCTCGGCGGCGGCGGCACCTCCCACCCCCTGCACCCGCCTCCCGCTTCCACCTCCCTCCACCTCGGTCCGAATCCACACATCTCGGCTTTTCCTCTGTGGTCCACTCTTTCCACATCTATTTTCGCATTCCAAGTGCAACTCGCCATCGAAGCCCCACTTCCCCCGCGAATCCAATCCTTGCCTTCCTCCGTAACCTTTGGCTGCCACGCCTCCTGCCAGAGAAAGGGCGCTGGGGGAGGAGGACGGGGGGAGAGAGAGAGGAGGAGGGGAAGCTGAGAGTAGAGGGGAATAAGAATAAGAGCGGTAAGAGAACGGATACCGGAAAAAAATAGGAATGAAGATTGTGCAGGACGATGCTGAGAGGGGAAAGGAGTAAACAAAAGAAAAGAAGGCCAAAGATAACGCAAAAAAGAAAGAAGAAATCGTCACAGTTTATCTTAGGGAACAGACACACAAGTCCGAAAAAAGTGTCCCATTTGCGAGTTCCTTCTCACTTGATCCCAACGGGCGGGGGGGGGGGGGAGAGGAGGAGGAGGAGGGAGATGAAGAAGGAGGGGAGAGGGAAGGAGGAGTATGGTAGGGGGAAGGAGGATGTAGAAGGAAGAGGGGAAAGGAGGAGGGGGAGGAAGGAGAGAGAAAGAAAGATGGTTGTGATGAAGAGGGCATTAACCATTATACCAAGATCAACCAGTGTGCAGAGCAATGCAGATGATGACATAGAGAAAGTGAGATAGATAGATAGAGAGAGTGAGAGACGGAATGCTTTCAGAAACAGAGAGACACATAATCAAAGCGCTCTTTACAGAGGAAGAGAAAACTTGAGAAAATCGAAACTTTGAGGACCCGCCTTCGAAGAGCGCGCGCGCGTCTGCGGCCGGCCTCTGCCCGAGCGCCCAAACTGACCTACACAAGAAGGGCCTTGCCTCCTCTCACGCCCACTTAACCTCCACATCCGCGAGCTTCCCTTCCTCCCTCCACCGCCTTCACCTGCTTCGCGAGCCTGCCGCGCACGCGCGCAACAACCCATGCAAAGTAGGAACAGGAGGACGAGAAAGAAGATTCGAGAGTGAGAGGCGACGGAGAAAAAGAACAAGAGGAAGGAAAGAACGTGAAATAAAGGGGGGGGGGAGCAGAGAATGGTGAAGATGGAAGGGATAAGGAGAAAATGGAAAAATCAGTATGAACAGGACAAGAGAAAAGACAAAGGTGAAAACAAAGGAAGGACAAAGAAAAGGCATTATAAACATTCCCAAAAGGTCGGCCTTGTAAGCCGGGGTGCAAGGAAGTGCTCTGAATGTTCAGATCTCAGGCGAAAATAAGTGCTCATATAGAAAATGAAAAGAGAGAGAGAAAAAAAGAAAAAGAACGAACGGACACACGCACGCACACAGGCGCGAGTGGGCGCACGTATAAGGCGCTTTGAGTCATAGAATTTCCGAGATAATAGAAATGAGAGTGGATGAGAAGGGGAGGAAAAGGGAGGGTTGAGGGGTAGCCAGAATGAGGGGATAGAAAATGGAGGGAAGAGAGTCCGCCTATGGTGACGCGGCGGCCTCTCTCCCCCCTTCCCCATGCCACCCCTTTCCCCCTCAAGCCCCCATTGGCCTGTTCAGAGCACAATTAAGTGTTCCTGTCGTGCTCCGTGACCCGCTGGCCGGGAAGGAAGGGGCGCGGGGATCCACCGAGCGATCCCACTTGTTGCTGGGCTTGCGAGGCGGCCCCTCGCCCGCGTGGCCCGCCCTCCGCCGCGCCGGGGCGGGGCGCCTACTCGAAAGGCCAAGGGAAAGAAGGGAGGGGGAGAAGGGGAAGGGAGAGAAGAAAGAGAGAGAGAGAGAGAGAGAGTGAGAGAGAGATATGAATGGGGGAGATGGCATTATAGCCTAAATTGATAAAAAGTATTGTACCTCTCACTGTAAATAAAATTAGTGGATGAACTGGGTATCTATGTAACAATACAAACACATGCTCGCGCACACACACGCGCGCGCGCGCACGCACGCACACACGTACACACACTTTATCTCTCCTAATACAACGTTTTCGTAATTCCGAGAACTCAAACCTGAAAAAAAATGAAATCACCAAAACGCTATCAACAATATCTGTTTCCTTACTTTTCCTTCTAGGGTGTTCAAGCTGCTTCGAGCCGCTACAAAATTTATATCTACCCAGATTCGTATTTGTGCAAGTGCGCCGAGTGCTTATGTACATCTTTCCGTGTAAATCCTGATGGTATTTTCAGGAAATTTTCTGACGCAACACCAGTGTGGAGCACTCGATATTGTATGATAATGAGTACGCGAACATGAGCTTGATGAAATATTTTGAAGTAATATTCCTCCAATATTAATTTTCTACCGTCTACCCTCAATACTCCACTTTAACTAAAAATCTGCGGTGACTGCACGCCAAAAGGAGCGTCAGGATGCTCTAGCCCAGGACTCACTCGACCGCCTTTCGTCGAGGGTCGCCTCTCGCCGCGACCTACCTCGGAAGGGTTAGCAGGAGCGCGCAAGGCCTAATTCACACGTCACACACCAACACAGAACCTATTTTTGGATCCTTACCATTTCGATGACGATGTCTGGCGGAGAGCCCGACGATGTGGACTGGGTCGGCGTCAGGGTCGAGGTGGGCGTGGCCGTCGTCAGCGCCTCGGGGGTCGTCACGGAGGGCGCCCCGTTGTTGCGGCGCTCCGTGAGAAACCTTCGGATGGCAAGGGACGGCGATCGCTTGCGCAGTGTTGGTGAGGGCGAGAACCTCCTGACGAGCATGGAGGGAGACATGCGCCACCACCAGGGGGAGGTAGGGCTCTTGCTGCGCCTCCTGTCGCCCGTGCCGGGGGGCGGGGAGGGGGCGCGCCCCAGGTACAAGAAGGTCTCCGGCGAAGGGCTGCGCAGGTCCCGCGGCAGGGTGCGGCTGCGGGCGCTGAGGCGCTGAAAGGTACCCTCCAGCTCGCTCTCCTGCGACGACCTGGACGACACGGGCGATCCGTCCCACACCTCTGAGCAGTAGCCGGACTCCTGTTCCAGATCCAGGCTCCTCGGGCTGCTGTAGGAGGCGCTGCCTCGGCGGGCGTCCACGCTGAGCCTCCGCTCGCGCCGGCTTACTGGCGTTCGGAACTCTGCCGGGGGAGTCAGCAGACCGGGCGACTGGTCGAGCGTGTGGGTGCTGGCGGCGACGGGGCTCGCGGGCGCCGCGCACGCGGTGGGTGAGTACTTGAGGCCCCTGGGGAGGGTGCCAGACTTCATGCTCAGGAGCGTGTTCTTGTCGTTCTTGTTGGCGATGATGTTGTTGTTGTTGGTGGAGCCTCGCCGTTGCAGATGCTTGGTGCCCCCCGGTGAGATGATCCTCATCCAGAAGCCGGCGTCGCGCCACGCCCCCCGGCGCCGCTCCAGAGCCGCCTTCCCCGCGGCGAGTGGCGAGGACGGGGGGGCGCCAATCTGAGTGGGGCAGCAGTCTTGGAGAGCTTTGGAAGTGCGCCTTTCCTCCCGCAGGCAGGACAGGCTGAAGTCGCTTTGGTAATAGGACTTGTGGTGTAGCATCTGAATCCCGGGGCAGAGGCCCAGCTGTGTCGAGTGCCGACGGGTGTCATGCATCATGGCTGATTCTCGTTCACTTTATATATATGACCAAGAACTGTCTGTCAATAGTTCAACTCTTTCGTTTACGCTGACGTTTACACGCACCTTTGCTTTAAATTACACTCATTTCTGTTTCTGAAAAATGCTTATTGTTAAAACTCAAAGACATTGACAACCTTGAAGCCATTCATTATTTTTCACTATTGTTGCTAAACGCGCAAGGTCCCTTATCTTTCAATATTCCATCAGTCTCACGTTTACTAAGCACAACCGGAGGCATTTCAAACACGCACACACACATACAAGGTACACACATACACACACACACACACACACACACACACACACACACACACGTGTGTGTGCGTACAC
>NW_028234430.1:16690066-16697566 GCF_977035675.1 Penaeus japonicus
GGAGAGAGAGAGAGAGAGAGAGGAGAGAGAGAGAGAGAGAGAGAGAGAGAGAGAGAGAGAGAGAGAGAGAGAGAGGGAGAGGGAAGGAGAGAGAGAGGGAGAGAGAAAGGGGGAAGACAGAGAGAGAGAGGGGAGGCAGAGAGAGAGGGGAGAGAGAGAGAGAGAGAGAGAGAGAGAGAGAGAGAGAGAGAGAGAGAGAGAGAGAGAGAGAGAGAGAGAGAGAGAGAGAGAGAGAGAGACGTAGGGGACACTGCCATCTCATGATGACGTCCACAAAGCTGCCGAAAACACCTGCCGAACACCTGCATCCTCATTCGTGACGTCATGGTATCGCTACTAACGTAAATCACATCGGACGCGGAGTGAAAGGAGGAGGGAAGAGAGCGAGAGGAGAGAGAGAGCGAGAGAGAGAGAGGGAGAGAGAGAGAAATCAAAGGGAGAGAAAGGGTGGAGGGAGAGAGAGAGAGAGAGAGAGAGAGAGAGAGAGAGAGAGAGAGAGAGAGAGAGAGAGGAGAGAGCGTAAAGGAGAGGAGACGAGAGCGTAAGAAGAGAGAAGAAGAGAGAGAGAGAGAGAGAAAATAGAGAGAGAGAGAATTATATAATATATAATAAATATATATATATATATATATATATATAATATATATATATATAGATAGATAGATAGATAAATATATATAGATAAATAAATACATAGATATATATAGATAGATAAATATATAGATATAGATAGCTAGTGAGGGCAGGAAAGGAGAGAGACCGGGGACAACTAAGAAAGAAAACCTCACCTTAAAAAAACTAAATGATACAAAGCAAACCCGGAATTTCAGATACTTATCATCTCGACCGATAAGATATCACGCCACAGCGTAACGGGAACGAGCAGTGAGGGATTGGGGGGTAGGGGCATAATGCATACTGAAGACGGGGGCAGATTTACGAAGAGAGTTCTCGTAGAAACGAACTCGGGTACAGAGGGAAGGGCCGAGAAAATGTCAATGGAGGACAGAATGAGTCTAGATTCCCGGATGTCTAAATTGACTGAAAAAAAAAAATGCTTAGGTGTCTTACACGATCGATGTCACTGCTTACGAATCAGCGAAAGAGTGAAAAAAAACAAGGCAAAAGCAAAATGGTTTTAATGTGTGATTCCCAAGTATTAAGTTAGAGTTTCAAGAGTCCCCGAAACAAGTGTAAAAAAAAAGAAAAAAAAAATTATCCGGTAGATCACAGCTGTTCACCATAAATAAAAAACGGTGCAGCTGTTTCAGTTTACCACCCGACGCAGTTACTTCTCACGCCATCTCAACTCGCCCCGGTCTCACCTGCACACCGCCACTACACAACTTCGCTTTGTTCAACCCTCGCCACTTCTTAAGTCTTCATCCTAAGCCCTTCTCCCTCAATCCTTCCTTCCGTCCTTCCCCCCTCCAACCTTTCCTCCCACCAGCACTGCCACTCGTTCCACCTCCCTTCAATCCATTTCCTCCACACCCCAACCCCACCCCACTTCTACATATAGCTATATCCCTAGCACAACGAGGCTGTGTTACCGCCCGGACCCGCAGCCGCACTCAGCACAACAGCCGCACTCAGCGACGCCGCCGCCGCCGCCGCCGCCCGCCTCGGTCCACATCTCGATTATATCAAGCTCGGACTCCGCCTCCACCCTGGCCTGTCGCACTTAGCCACGCCATTATGAATTTTCCAACTTCGATATAAAGCAAACACGCATGAATCCTTTGTCAGTGAAAATGCAATATATCTTGGAAGTTTTAATTTGATTCAAGGGAATCCGGTTGCAGTCCCGGATGTTGGTGGGACAAACAGACTCCTGTGGACGGACGGTTTTCCCTTCCATATAGAACGGAATATAGCCGTAAAAACGCATGCCCTTTCACTCTCATAATCATTCTCACTTTAACTCTCACTGCACACCGTCCTTTCGGAAACAAATCAATAAATGAATGAACCAAAGAGAAAGGAGAACTGAAAAGCTACCACATAATGAGTCAAGCGCCCTCATATCTTAATCCTTGTTTTCGATCAACTCAAAAGGTGAGCGCCCCCTCCCCCACCGTCACGCGTCGCCAAGAGGAAGATCGCGAACTGCCGCAGTCTGTTGGTTTAACCCGGCAAAGAAATGAAATCACTTGCAAAGCACGTGACCCTGACCATTAAGGACAATTTGAGAGTCAAACAAATTATACGAGTGAACATGTGTAGTCGATCTCGCACGTGTAGCTCATGTCACAGGTTTTCATCTCCCACTCCCTTATGCTGCATATCCCCCCCCCCCCATCCCACCTCTCGCAAATATATGAATCGCTAATGATATATATTAACTAACCCTGGCCTGCTAATCGCCCGTATACAAATTAGTAAATTAATACCTGCCTTCTCCCCGATCCCTCCCCTTCCCTTCTTAAAAAAAGCAAACAGACATGACAAGAAATGATGTGGAAAAGTGTCACTGATTTCCCTGACTCACACCGCCATTCAGGACGGACGGCCTTATCTTGACATAACTGAAGACGGAGCTAAATCGTTAAAGCGACAACATAAGCTCATTGTCTTGGCGAAAAAATCCTCCGGGAGCAAAACCTCCCTTTAGTTATGAATCGTAATTTAAAGAAAAAAAATAAATAAAAGCACGTAGAGTGAAGGTAAATTCCCGAATCAATAATAATCCGAAATAGCGTTATCAATACGACTTTCCAATGACACTGGCCACACAGCATGGCAATATCAGCACTATTTACACCAATGTGATCACCAACAGTTCAGACGCGGCTATGTAAACAACCTAACCTTCTGGAGGTAATGTAATGCAATCCATCCGAAAAGCTCTTTCTATAGCAAATCTGATAATAATTGAGTTCCTTTGAAATCTCCGAGTTTGTAGATGGAGCCTTGGTTACGTGGGGGAGGGTGAGGGGGGGGGGATAAGGGGAGAGAAAGTGGCAGTGGGAGTGGAAGTGGAAGTGGGAGTGGGAGTGGGAGTGGGAGTGGGAGTGGGAGTATGTATCACTACTTACTTGTAAAAGGTATGTGATGGCATACTACCAGAAACTTATCTCTTTTCGATAAGATTCTTCTTTATGATTTAGAACTGTCTCGTAATACTATTCATAAGATATGAAACATAAAGATTCCCCTCACGCGAGGAAAGGATAAAGAGCAGAACTAAGAATATATAAGAATAAGTCTGAGTACGACCACTAATGGGAGTGATGATGTTGACGATGATATTGATGGTGATGGAGTGATGATGCTGGCGATGATAACGATGGTGATGATGTGACGATGGTGATAAAATGATGCTGGCGATGATGATAAAGTGATGCTGGCGATGATAATGATGGTGATAAAATTATGCTGACGATGAGGATAAAATGATAATGACGATGATAACGATGGTGATGAAATGATGCTGTCGATGATAACGATGGTGATGAAATAATGCTGACGATGGTGATGAAATGATGCTGACGATAGTGATGAAATGGTGCTGTCGATGATAACGATGGTGATGATAAGACGATGGTGATGAAATGATGTTGTCGATGATAACGATGGTGATGAGATGATGCTGTCGACGATAACGATGGTGATGAAATGATGCCGACGATGATGTGACAATGGTGATGAAATGATGCTGACGATGCTAGTGAAAAGACAAGGAGCGACGACAGACCTGATAACAAAAGCGGAAGTGGGGGATAAGGATGAAACCTGAAAAAACACTTACTCGTTAGCAGGATAAAAATATGACAAGCAACCCCCCTCCCCCTCCCCTCTTTCTTCTTCTTCTTCTTCTTCTTCTTCTTCTTCTTCTTCTTCTTCTTCTTCTTCTTCTTCTTCTTCTTCTTCTTCTTCTTCTTCTTCTTCTTCTTCTTCTTCTTCTTCTTCTTCTTCTTCTTCTTCCTCCTCCTCCTCCTCCTCCTCCTCCTCCTCCTCCTCCTCCTCCTCCTCCTCCTCCTCCTCCTCCTCCTCCTCCTCCTCCTCCTCCCCCCCAAAGGAAGGATCCGGGTGGAACGTCGTAGGCAATAAGAGAAATGTTGGCTATAGTGATGTTGATGTTGGTGTGTTAACTCTCGATCTCCTTTCTATCTGTCTTTGTTTCTGTCATTGAGTCTGTCTCTGTTTCTGCCTACGTGCATGTCTGTGCCTATGTGTCTGTCCTTGGTCCTACCCTTATTCATGTCCTTGTCCTTGTCTGCGTCTGCCTCTCCTCTCTTTCGCTTTATTTCCTCATTCTATCCAAATGCGATGTAATGGAAAGCCATTCCCATATTACCCGATAAACAGTATGTATATATATATATAAATATATATATATATATATATATATATATATATATATATAAATATATATATATATATATATATAAATATATATATATATATATATATATATATATATATATATAATATATATATATATATATATATTTATATATATATATATATATATATATATATATATATATATATATATATATATATATATATATATAATGTGTGTGTGTGTGTGTGTGTGTGTGTGTGTGTGTGTGTGTGTGTGTGTGTGTGTGTGTGTGTGTGTATGTGTGTGTTTATATATATATATATATATATATATATATATATATATATATATATATATATATATATATATATATATGTAACACATTTTTGTAGCGGGAATTTTGTACACGAAAGCGCAATGCGTCTTGTTGCTTTGTTATCTTCGTCCCAGCAATGGTGTAAGCTATTTCCTCTAAACGTCATTAAGTTCACACCTATTCTAGGATTTCCACAGTTTCCTTCCATCAAAGAATGGCTCAAATACACACACACACAACAGCATTTTAGATCATCATAATCAATGTATCAATGAAGACACCTCTTGTTCAAACATTTTCGCTCTTTCCTTCTCTTTGAGTAAATGTGTCAAAATATTTTCAATGGAATTCCATATCTTATCACCTGAGCCTCGTGGCAGAGTTCACACCTCTTATCACATGACAGCGTTACCACGAGCTTGCCTCCAAAGTAAACACCACAGGCAACGGTCTCTGTCCTTGGCCGAAGCCAGCCTGACACTGGCTCACACAACACACCTTCAGGTACAACACTGTGGCACTGGAAAAATGACTGGAACTCCGCGAGGCCCCGCGACAGGCAGCGTGCGGCAGTGCAAAGCGGCGCTGTTCCTGCTGTGTGCACGGGGCACGCGGCCTGCTAACGACTGATCTCGTAGTAACGGCAGGCGCGGGCCGGGACCCCGCCGCACGCGTCAAGCCATCGCTCCCCCCTGCCCCTTCCATAACCCCCCATCCCACCCCACCATCCCACCGATCCGGCCACCCATGGCATGCAGACATTCGATCCGCGCGTTCCCTGACGACCAGCCTTACCTATGGACACAAATGACACGTGTTAACGAACTACACTGAAAAATGTACAGCTGGAACCTTCATCAGGCAGAACCAACAACAAAATCAATATGTCAATAACGATGATGACGTGATGACGTTAAGGATGATCAGAAAATATAAGCTCAAATAAATCCTCAAACCTCGGCCTTTTAAATCCCCCCCCCCCCCCCCCCCCCCCCCCCCCCCCTTCCCCCCCCCCCCCCCCCCCCCCCCCCCCCCCCCCCCCCCCATCCTCTCCGTTGTCCCACAGGAGTCCCACGCGCCTCCCGCCAGGATCCGGCTCCCGTGTCCCTCGCTCCATTCCGATTCTCCGAGATATGCAAATGAGCTCCCAACAGTCAGCAGTCAGCACTCCTTCGCATTTCCTCCGAGAGCCAAAGGAAGTCATTCTGAAGGAGGGACGAATGATGGTCGTTCAAATCTCCGGGTCGCGCGAGCACAAGCGGGCGACACGCTCGAACAGGATCGATATTTCATCCGTTGGCGATTAAACAATTTAAAAGGCAGAACGGGTCCCTGCCACGATGAGCCACGCACGTTATGCTTGGTGAGAGTAGTGCCGGTGCAGCTGTTCTTGTTGATACTGATGATCGTGTTGATGATTTTGATGATCCTCCCGACGGACGCGCATCAATCGGAATTCCGCAAAGAAACAAATGTAAATCCATTCAGAAACAACAACACCACCAACTGCCAAATATCGATGGATGGAGGTGAGGAGGGGGGAGGGGAGGGAGGGCAAGGGACTGGACAGATGTTTATGTACCTCCTCCCTCCTTTCTCCCCCCACCCAACCCTGCCCTCCCATCCCCTCGGTGTATCCCACAATCACCCTTCTCCATCCCTGCCCCCTCCCGCTCCCTCATCTTACCATCACAAACGAATATCATAACGGTCGCCACGCCGTCGAGCCTCCTGTCCGTGCCGCCTGTGTGCGTCGAATGCAGCGCGGGCGGCCGTGGGGGCTCCATACAACGCTCAGTACCTGCGGGGATGATGAAAGGACGAAGGAGGCGCAGACGGAAGGGAAAGGGAGAAGAGGGAGGGATAAGAGGGCAGCGGAGGGGGGTAGGGGCGGGAGAAGGAAGGAGGGAGGGGAGAGAAGGAAGAGAGGAGGGAGAAATCGGATGAGGAAGAGGGAAGGGGGACGGAGAAGGGGAAAGGGAAGGAAGTAGGGAGAAGGGAGAAGGGAGAAGGGGGAGGGGGGAAGAAAGGGAAGGGTATTGAAGGGGGAGGGGTGTGAAGAAAATCATTCGCCTTAAACCCTCACTCACAAAAGGAAAAGGGATATTTTTTTCAAGCTGCCTTTCTATTTCCCTCTCTCTCTCTCTCGCTCTCGCTATTTCTCTTCCCCTCTGCCTCTCACTTCAATTCTAGGGCGCAATTCCCTATGTCCTATCAGTCTCCCCCCGATATGACGGGATATGTCGATAAGGCCGGAAGTAGATCTCAGCAGCAGGAGGGATCGAGTAGACTTCCGGAGACCGCTGTCGAACAGACCTCAATCTGCGTGCATTATGTTGACACAACCACGTGTCGCATCACACTCATTCTCGAGGCATTCTTTTGCCACCAAGCTAACACAAGTTCAAACCGGAGCTCACCCAAGTCACACTCAAAACAGCTGGTTCGCAGATGGAGAACATCACCGCTCTTATGTTCATGCGCAGCAGCTGTCTGAACTCCGAGCCAGTCAGTATATGCAAGAACAGATTATCAAACTATCCTTCAGTCTTCGCTAAAAAAAAAACTCGACAAGCATGAAAAAAGTATAAAAAACGAACTTCCCGAAGCATGAAATCGCGCGTGATAATGCACCCAAATAACGATTTTTTTTATTTCATACTTTTTATTTCCGTCTTTATTTTTTCTTTTTATGATAACGACACAACCGATATTACCACATTCGTGAAGTGAATTAAAATGAAGTTTAAAATGAAGGTTCTTGTTCTCCTTACGGTCGCCTCCTATTCCCCCACCGCAGTTTATTCTCTACCCCCCCCACCTCCCTCTGCCCCCTCGTTAATCCTATTCTCATCCTCCCACCTCTCTCGCAGCGTCCAGAATGACACGCGCC
>NW_028234430.1:16710066-16725066 GCF_977035675.1 Penaeus japonicus
GAGAGGAGGAGAGGAGAGAGAGAGAGAGAGAGAGAGAGAGAGAGAGAGAGAGAGAGAGAGAGAGAGAGAGAGAGAGAGAGAGAGAGAGAGAGAGAGAGAGAGAGAGAGAGAGAGAGAGAAAGAGTGTGTGTGTGTGAGAGAGAGAGAGAGAGAGAGAGAGAGAGAGAGAGAGAGAGAGAGAGAGAGAGAGAGAGAGAGAGAGAGAGAGAGAGAGAGAGAGAGAGAGAGGGAAGGGGGGCGGATGAAAGGACAGACGATACAAGTCCTCAGTTACCTGGCACCTAAGGCACTCGTAAGGCCCCTCGAGCATGGTAACAATTAGCCCAAATTGGTGAATGCCCTTTTCCTCAGGGATCAGAGGCTGGGGCTCCGTTGGTGTACGTGTGAGAGTGTGGGGGGGGGGGGTCTAGACCCCTCAATGTCGAAGGGGGTGGGGGTAGGGTGGAGAAGATGATGCTATGTGTGTGTGTGTGTGTGTGTGTGTGTGTGTGTGTGTGTGTGTGTGTGTGTGTGTGTGTGTGTGTGTGTGTGTGTGTGTGTGTGTGTGTGTGTGTGTGTGGCAAACATATCAGTATTTATAACTACCTTCGACATTACCTTCTTCACGAGCGACCTGGACCGCCGCTCGCCGCCGGGAGAGCTGAAGAGCGTCATGGTGAATTCCTTACCATCATCACACGGAAAAAAGTCGTACAAATCGCACTAGGGAGTCTTTGCGAGCACCTGTCCTGTCTCGGCTTCGAATAACACACCACAGTACACGGGAGACTATGTTTGAAAGCCTCTCTTGCGCGCAATTCACAACGAGGCGCTGCACTGTAAGGTCACTTGTCTTTCCGGATCGACACACACGTAGTCAGTCTGACCACACTTACGTCTTACCTGCGCGCGATGAACATGACTCACGGTTACTTCGAAGCGCACACCGTCAGAGGAACACAATGCACGGGCTCACACTGTCTCTATAATAGCGCCGCTGAGTAATACCAATGGTCCAAAGCCGAAGGTGAGGGCTGGCGCTGACGGTCACCCCCCCCCCCTCACTCACATTATCCTAAGATCGTACCCTCACTTCCGCCTTGCTCGCCCACTTTCCCTCCCTTTGGCTTCCTCCCGCTGCCACAGCTGGAGTCACGTCACAGCCTTTTCTTCCTACCAACAATAATAATAACTTCACAAGATCATTCAGTAAAAAACACATCTCATACCAAAGGTTGCGTTACAGAATCACAAGGATAGAATTTGCTGTGCAGTTCAGTCAGTCGTGAGTTCCCACTTCGAGTTTTGTCACCCAGCCTGCACATAAACTTACGTACGTCATAAAGGCTGCAATCACAGCCTGCACATAATTTACGTACGTCATACGGGCTGCAATTTGTACCCAGTGAACTTATTGTCCATAATAGAGGGCTGGGGGAGGAGGGGAAGGGGAGAAAATTAAGGGATGTAAAAAAAAAGGAAGGGGTACAGGAGGAGGAGGAGAGGGAGAAGAGGTAGGAGAGGGAAGAGAGGGAGGAGAGGGAGGAGAGGGAGGAAGAGGAGGAGGAGCAGAAATGGACGAGGACGAGCAGAGGAAGAAGAGGACAGGCAGAAGAGGAAAAGAGGGAGAGGAAGACCGTAAAACAAGATAACTGGTGCTATTCTAGAAGGGGCAAGATATAGGGATCAGAATCAGCCACAATTATGAAAATAAAGGATAGGTAAATACAGAGACGGACAGATAAACATGAGACGAAAATTGAGTGTATACATATCCATTATCTCCGCAAAGCCTTCAGGATAACAATGGCAAAAGCAACAACAAAACACGTTGAAGTCTGTTGAACAGTCAACCGATCACAATTATTACCCATAATAATAACAGACGTCAATAACAACAACCATAAGAAAACAATAACAAAAACCATAAAACCAACATAGACTAAAACAGAAAAAACGGCTATGGCAGTATCCAAAGAAAAAACACAAAAAGAGATCACGCGCATTATTCATGGCGATGCTTGCAACCCGCCACAGATGCAAGCGGAGCAAAGTAGGAAAGAAACGACTTCATCCTGGGAAGCGTGAGACAGTGGAGGGCGAAAGGGGGGGGGGGTATGAGAGAGATATGAGGAAGAAGGGGAAAGGGGGAGACGGAGAGGGGTGATGGGAGGGAAGGGAATGAGAGAGAGAGACGGGATAAGCAGGGTGGGTGAGTAGATGAGTGGAAGGATGGATGGAAGGATGGATGGATGGTTGGATAGTCAGATAGATAGATAGATAGATAGATGGATGAATGGTTGGATGGACAGATGGATGGATGGTTGGATAGACAGATAGATGGATGGATGGTTGGATAGACAGATAGATGGATGGATGAGTGGTTGGTTGGTTGGTTGGTTGGATGGATGGTGGGTGGGTGGATGGATGGATGGATGGATGGATGAATGAATGTATGGATGGATAAATAGATAGATAGATGGATGGATAGATGGATGGAAGGAAGAAAGGACGGAAGGAAGGAAGGAAGGAAGGAGGGAAAGATGGACGGATGCAATCACGCCTATTCCAATACAAACATTCCAGCACTGAATAGCCACCCCTCCTCTTTTCCCCCTCCCCCACCCCCTCCCTCCTCCCCACTAATCACCTAAGCGAATTACGGTTCATTAAGAGTCGCAGGTGTGCGAGGGCCTGAGCCGCCCACGCACCTGGGGCCGGCGGGCAGGCAAGTGCGGCGGGCGTGAATCATGTTTCAGGTGTAATACGCCATAATGGCTGAGGCCAAAATAGAAACTGGCGCGCTTTCACGAGGGGACTTGGGTCGGGAACAAAGACGGCGAAGGAGGGTGGAGGGAACGGGAGGGTGGAGGGGGCCGGAGGGTGGAGGGGACAGGAAGGTGGAGGGGGCCGGAGGGTGGAGAGGACGGGAGGGTGGAGGGGACAGGAAGGTGGAGGGGGCCGGAGGGTGGAGAGGACGGGAGGGTGGAGGGGACAGGAAGGTGGAGGGGGCCGGAGGGTGGAGAGGACGGGAGGGTGGAGGGGACAGGAAGGTGGAGAGGACGGGAGGGTGGAGAGGACGGGAGGGTGGAGGGGACAGGAAGGTGGAGGGGGCCGGAGGGTGGAGAGGACGGGAGGGTGGAGGGGACAGGAAGGTGGAGGGGGCCGGAGGGTGGAGGGGGCCGGAGGGTGGAGAGGACGGGAGGGTGGAGGGGACAGGAAGGTGGAGGGGGCCGGAGGGTGGAGAGGACGGGAGGGGGGAGGGGACCGGCAGGCGGAGGGGGGCGGCGGGGGGGGGGGACGGGAGGGGGGAGGGGACGGGAGGGGGGGGGGGGCGGGAGGGTGGAGGGGGCGGGAGGGTGGAGAGGACGGGAGGGTGGAGGGGACAGGAAGGTGGAGAGGACGGGAGGGTGGAGAGGACGGGAGGGTGGAGGGGGCCGGAGGGTGGAGAGGACAGGAGGGTGGAGAGGACGGGAGGGTGGAGAGGACGGGAGGGTGGAGGGGACAGGAAGGTGGAGGGGGCCGGAGGGTGGAGAGGACGGGAGGGTGGAGGGGACAGGAAGGTGGAGGGGGCCGGAGGGTGGAGAGGACGGGAGGGTGGAGGGGACAGGAAGGTGGAGGGGGCCGGAGGGTGGAGAGGACGGGAGGGTGGAGAGGACGGGAGGGTGGAGGGGACAGGAAGGTGGAGGGGGCCGGAGGGTGGAGAGGACGGGAGGGTGGAGGGGACAGGAAGGTGGAGGGGGCCGGAGGGTGGAGAGGACGGGAGGGTGGAGAGGACGGGAGGGTGGAGGGGACAGGAAGGTGGAGGGGGCCGGAGGGTGGAGAGGACGGGAGGGTGGAGAGGACAGGAGGGTGGAGAGGACGGGAGGGTGGAGGGGGCCGGAGGGTGGAGAGGACAGGAGGGTGGAGAGGACAGGAGGGTGGAGAGGACGGGAGGGTGGAGGGGGCCGGAGGGTGGAGAGGACAGGAGGGTGGAGAGGACGGGAGGGTGGAGGGGGCCGGAGGGTGGAGAGGACAGGAGGGTGGAGAGGACAGGAGGGTGGAAAGGACAAGAGGGTGGAGGGGACAGGAGGGTAGAGTGGACGGGGGAGAGGACGGAAGGCGAAGAAAAGGGGGAGGGGGAGAAGGAAAATAAAAGGGAAGGGAAAGGGAAATTGAGAAGGAGAGGTAGGGAGGGAGAGGGATAGGAGAGAACGAGAGAGAGAACGAGAGAGAGAGAGAGAGAGAGAGAGAGAGAGAGAGAGAGAGAGAGAGAGAGAGAGAGAGAGAGAGAGAGAGAGAGAGAGAGAGAGAGAGAGAGAGAGAGAGAGAGAGAGAGAGAGAGAGAGAGAGATAAAAGGAGGGAGAGAGGGAGAGAGATGAAGGAAGGGAGGGAGAGAAAGAGAAAGAGAAAGAGAGAGAGAGAATGGGGGAGGGGGAGAGGGAGAGAGAGGGGAAAACAAGAAGCAGCGAAAGAAGCTTTGCTCGCTTGTTAACCAATATCCGTTCTTAATGCCTACGCGCTAGAAAGTTTCCCCAAGTTGCGGTCAGCGCTTACACAAGCATGAGGGAGGAGGGAGGAGGGAGGAGGGAGGAGGAAGGGAGGGGGGATGAGCAGAGTAGAAGGCGACGTCTGGCTCCGGGTTGCATGTCTCTGGCCATTCAACGCTTCAATTAGGCCAATAATGACTCCCGTTACATTTTAATCACTCAACTTTCTGCCGTGGCGCACTGCCGTGTCATGTTCATTTTCCCCGCGTGCTTCAGGCCACTTTTCGTTCTCGGAAAACAAATAAATCCATCTGTCAACCAATCTATAAACAAATATATGAATAAACAAGCAAGAAATATACATCTTCAAACGGCGCGGGGACTCGGGCGTTAATTAGCCCTAAAAAGTGACCTTCTGTATGTAAAAGGGAAGGGGAGCAGAAAGGAAAGAGGAGAGAAAGAGAGGAGGTGGAGGTGGAGGTGGAGGTGGGGGGTGGAGGTGATGGGTGGAGGTAGAGGTGGGGGTGGGGGTGGAGGTGGCGGTGGGGGTGGAGGTGGAGGTGAGGGGTGGAGGAGGAGATGAAGGGTGGAAGTGGAGGTGGTGGTGGAGGAAGGAGACAGATAAATCAGGGGAGAGAGAAGGGAGGAGAAGAGGCAGGAAGAGCAATCAGAAGAAGACGAGTCTCAGGGTCAGTAGCGTGGGCCTTGGCAGTCCCGTTATAAAGTCGCTACTGGGCTCAACCCCCCATGCCCTCCTCCTAAGGCACTCCTCCTTCTTCTTCTTCTTCTTCTTCTTCTTCTTCTTCTTCTTCTTCTTCTTCTTCTTCTTCTTCTTCTTCTTCTTCTTCTTCTTCTTCTTCTTCTTCTTCTTCTTCCTCCTCCTCCTCTTCCTCTCCTCCTCCTCCTCCTCCTCCTCCTCCTCCTCCTCCTCCTCCTCCTCCTCCTCCTCCTCCTCCTCCTCCTCCTTATCTTGTCTGACTTCCCTCTCTTCCTCCTCGACGCTTCCTTCCTCCCACCTTCCACCATCTACTGCCGCCTCCCTCCGTAGCCCTCTGCCCAGCCTCATCTCACCCCCTCCCCTCCCCATTCAACGTCCGTCCTTGGGAACCTGTCTACAAATACCCCTCCTCCTCCTACTCCTCCTCCCCCCACCCTCCTTCCCTTACCCCTTCCTCCCCTCCTCTCCACCTGTCGTCTAGTGGTCGCTGCGAGGAACGAAACTTTTTGAGTCACTTTTTTTTTCTTCACTCTGACACTTTCTTTCATTTCCAAATCGCCTCCCAAGCGAAAACGGATATTAAAAAAGAAAGATGGGATGATGATGTTGACGACGACGAATGACAACCGCTACTACGATAACGATAACAGTAATATCAATAAACACAACAGATAAAAGTGATAGCAACATGATCAATTGCACCAAGAGACACTATCAACTCATAATTTCAAGTGCATGACGACAAAGGGAAAATAGGAGCTACTTAATATCTGTCCGTTGTTGCCCCCCCTCCATCTCCCACCCCCACCAAAGAGGGGTTGCGTCCGCCGAGATAATTGCGAGGCGGTTGTCAGCGCGTCGCCCGCCCGCGACGCCCACCCCGAGACACCATGCTGCCCAAGTAGGGCGGGGAGCCGTTACACTGCCGCCCTGCATGCTGTGCAAACGCTCGTGCTCGCTCACTCACTCTCCATAACCTCCACCCCCCTTCTCTCACTCTCGCTCTCTCTCTCTTCCTCTCTCCCTACCTCTTCCTCTCTCTCTATCTACTTCTTCCTCTCTCTTTCTCTCTCTATCTCTTCCTCAACCACTCTCTACATGGATTTATATTCATACTTATATTTATCCTTATACCTCTCCCTCTCCTTCTCCAAATCTGTACTTATATCTATATCTACACTAATGTTTATACTTATACTTATACATCCACCTCTCCCTCTCCGACTCTCTATTTATAGTCACATCTAAGCTTGTATTTATACTTATACCTCTCTCTCTCTCTCCCTCTGTCAGACGTCTTAGCGTAACACACCGATTATGTAATGGTTAGCTATCATCTAGGTTACTATGTTACCAAAATCGTTGTACACGCATACGATAGACCATCAGCCATTAACCCAGAGCGAGTACTCATTTGAGGTCGCTATGGTTTACCTTCGCCCGCTAATGGTCATCTAGGCTACCTGCTCACCTCAAAAACGTGCTGATATAAATTTTTTCCCTTGTGATTTTTTAAATAGAAGTGACATTCATACATATTAATATGCAAACAGGAATCGTGTTATGATCATGATCTGTGCGCATATTTCCTCGTAAACATTGCACTGATCCCCACTGTCTTAATTTCTTAATCGTTCCTCTCGGTCCCGATATTTTATCGTCCCACGTCGACGGTCTCCAGGGCTCGTTTTCTTTGCCAATATCACTGAAAGGTGTTAGAGAAAAGAAAGAAAACGGAGGGGATATTAAATTCATACCAGGAATTCCCCTCTATTCCATCTTTGTCGCTTTCTGCAAGACGAGGGGGGACGTGTTTCTTTTGCTGGCACAAATGTCCCACAAAGAACATTGACGCATCTTAAACCAATTAACAATCTATACAGTATGTATTGCCGTCCTTTTCCTAACTATTAAGAAAACGAGTCGAGTGAGAGTGAGGGTGGGGTGAAGGAGGAGGAAGAGAGAGAGGGGGGGGGGGAGGGGAAGAGGAGAAAAAAAAGCGAAAAAAAGAAAGGGAAAAAGACTGAATGAGAGACAGATGTTATGTGATATACCTCGCATCACAAGCATTCAGTCGTGTAAATCGGAGACATCTTCGCACTTCCAACATGCAAAGCCAACCGAAGAAAGCATAAATTGGGGCAGAACAATAAATAAATATATTATGAAAGAAGGAAGGAAAGAAAGAAAGAAAGAAAGGGCGGAAGAGGAAGGAGAGTGAGTGAGTGAGTGAGAGAGAGAGAATAAGAGAGAGTAAGAGAGAGTGAGAGGGAGAGGGAGGGAGGGAGAGAGAGAGGGAGAGGGAGGGAGGGAGGGAGGGAGGGAGGGAGGGAGGGAGGGAGGGAGAGAGAGAGAGAGAGAGAGAGAGAGGGAGAGAGAGAGGGAGGGAGGGAGAGGAGAGAGGGGGAGAGAGAGCGGGAGGGAGAGAGAGAGAGAGAGGAGAGAGAGGAGAGAGAGAGAGAGAGAGGAGAGAGAGAGAGAGGAGAGAGAGAGAGAGAGAGAGAGAGAGAGAGAGAGAGAGAGGAGAGAGAGAGAGAGAGAGAGAGGAGATAGAGAGAGAGCGAGAGAAGAGAGAAAGAGAGGAGAGAGAGAGAGAGAGAGAGAGAGAGAGAGAGAGAGAGAGAGAGAGAGAGAGAGAGAGAGAGAGAGAGAGAGAGAGAGAGAGAGAGAGAGAGAGAGAGAGTGTGTGTGTGTGTGTGTGAGAGAGAGAGAGAGAGAGAGAGAGAGAGAGAGTGTGTGTGTGTGTGTGTGTGTGAGAGTGTGAGGTAGAGAGAGAGAGAGAGAGAGAGAGAGAGAGAGAGGGGAGGGAGAGAGAGAGAGAGAGGAGAGAGAGAAGAGAGAGAGAAAGAGAGAGAGAGAGAGAGAGAAGGGGAAAAGGAGAGAGGAGAGAGAGGAGAGAGGAGAAGGAGAGAGAGAGAGAGAGAGAGAGAGAGAGAGAGAGAGAGAGAGAGAGAGAGAGAGAGAGAGAGAGAGAGAGAGAGGAGAGAGAAGAGAGAGAAAAGAGAGAGAGAGAGAGAGAGAGAGAGAGAAAGAGAGAGGAGAGAGAGAGGAGAGAGAGAGGAGAGAGAGAGAAGAGAGAGAAGAGAGAGAAGAGAGAGAAGAGAGAGAAAAGAGAGAGAAAGAGTAAGAGAAAGAGAAAGAGAGAAACCGCCGCCCCTCCTTCGATAATACACATCCGCTCTGCCACGCACACACACACCACCAAGATGCATTTCGGAGAATAACTTGTTTAAGATATAATTTTCAGATCACGGGCATTTCCATGCTCGATGCTCGTATAATCACTTTTCAAGTCAATGTTTCCGTTTGAACGCCTATCACAACGCCATTCTCTGATCTCTAGCTTCTTTTGAGACTCGATGGTGTTGGCTGAAATTCCAAACGAGCCACTTGACTGCGACAACTGATAAAAAAGTTGCACACTTGCAAATGCAGTTTCTAAAACATGTCATGGCGAAATTCACTGTAAAAAATATTTCTTGTATTTGTATCACAAAGGCTTTCCATATTGTTTTTTTTTCCATTATTCGCAAACTTCATGAATATCATCTACATTTCTTTTCAAATAACTATCAACGCTATCGAAATTAAAGGTTGAATGTTAGTCTTACTATGAAGTATGCAGTAATATTGACAACAATATGACGTTTAGCCACATGTAAGGAGACACACGCGCACTGCCTTTCAAAATGAACGTGTAACAAGTGAACGGGTTCAATTAACCTTCAAACATTTATCCGCAACCCATAAACATCTGCGAGAATCCAAATGAGGAAAGTAAAGTAGCAATTGCATTAAAAGAACCTCAAAATTAACCTCATTTGCTCGACTCGAAGAAGGCGGATGATGATAATGATAATGATAATGATAATAATGATGATGATGATGACGACGATCATAATAATGACAATAATAGAAACATATGAATAAGATAATGATGATGATGTAGAAAAAGAACAATGTACCAGACAAAGAAAATCAGAAACATGGGTACGAAGAACAATGAGACAACGAAGACAAAGAAGGCAAGCAACGAAAAGTATAAAAACTATTTTTTTCCAGTGAAATTACAGGCAGAAATTACAGTGGATACATCCTGCACTCCATGACCACTGCAGGAGGGGCCGCGAGACACACTTAACGTGAGAAAAGGCTACCCTTCACTTGCATTTGATATATACAGTAGGACTGCACGAGATACACAGATACGACTAACTCTCCTTGACAACTACAACTACACTTACAAAGCTGCACTATGCACGACACCATGGCATGCGATATACATGCACAGACTTAAACGGCGTCTAGGCAAGACAGCGTACATCCATTGTCATTCCAGTCTAGACATGTGTACGCAGACACTTGACAAAAAAAAATCTAAAAAAAAAATATATAAACACGTCACTTCCAGCAGGTCACACTGAACAATCACCATTACCGGACGGACGCAACTCGTAGCACTGTAGGTCACCTGGACCACCTCGACCCCACCTGCAAGGCCGCTTCACTTTCAATCCTTGTTGGCGGTCCTCGTTTCCCTTGCACAACGCGCTTCCATTTGCTAATTCACATCGTTGAGTAAAAAAGATGAACTTGCCAAATTCCTATTTATCACCATCCCCCTGAAAGTCTTCTAAGCGCCTAGTCTACAGGAACTACACGCTAAGGCATCCTAGAGCTGAAGGATTTCCCAAAACGTCCTCCGATCCATTTTGTTCCAACGTTTCACTCGGATCCCCATTCGCCCTCCCTTTCTGATCCCGCTTTTCACGGCACTCGAGAGGCCTGCTTCGGCCCACTAGATTCTCTCGGCAGAACCTTCTTCTCGTAGCCGTCGCCCGTCCGCGTGTCGCGAGGGCAGCGAGTCGGCGCTGTTCGGGACGGTGGCCGCCGCTAACCAGGTAAAGCCACAGACTGAGCGGCGCTGCGCGAGGACGGCAGAGTCCCCCGTCGGCTACCGCTGCCGCCGCCAGTGACGACGCCTCCTGCCTGCCTCCTTCAACCATGCCGGCACACGTGCCGCCGTGCCCGGAGGACGAAAGCGCAATCAGACGGGACACGAAGGCGTCCATACTGAGCAGCGAGGGGGGCAGGATGGAGGAAGGTACGGGGGAGGGGGGTCATCAGTGTTGAATTCAAGACATCCGCCATCACCCGATAACCCTCCAGGCTCGGGACGAAGCGTTGTGTTCTCTGCCCCCAAGCATAACCAGGTACACACCAGGGATGGGCGTGAAAGACGTCGTGGGCGGGGCAATGCACGTGGTGGGCGTCAGGGAGGGTAAAAGGTGCAACTTGCAAGGAGACACTTGTGGCAGGTATAACCGTCGCTGGGACTCGCACTGCGGTTACATTCCTAATGAATCACACCCCATCCCTCTCACCTCCCCTGCCCACCCTCTGACCATCCTTCCCCCCCTCCTCCCTTCTGCCGAGAGTCACTTCCTCTGCCGTTCCCCTTCCTCCTTCTCGGCCATTTCAACTCATCAATTCCGTTCAGCAGCCATCCGTATGCTTTGGATGGATGAAACAAGGGCACTCCGCTTATGGTGTAAGTGGGAGTGAGCATCTCCCTATCCTCTACCCCCCCTCCCCCACCACCACCACTATCACACGCACATACACAGAGACACGTCCGAAATCCTGTAAATATCCCGCTGGCCGAACTCAACGCGCCGGAATGTAAGCCTGAAACACGGTGTGATCGTTACGACATGCATTACATTAACCAATATCCTCTTCACAATTTCGTGAGTCACTCTCTTTCCTGTGTCTGTCTCTTGACAATTCCCTCTCCCTCTTCCTCCTTCCCACTTTCCTTCTGATATATCAGTCAATTCTCTTCTTCTCACTCTGTACTTCTATCAAACTCCCCCCCTCTCCCTCCCTCCCTCCCCCCTCTCTCTCTCACTGTCTGTCTTCAATTTCCCTCTTTCCTTCTTTCTGTCTTCCTTTTCCGTACTCTTCTACTTCCTACTACGCCCCTTCCTTCGCCATTCCCTTCCTTACCAAGGCTACTTTCTTTTTGGCAGAACCGCGATTGCACCCAGGAATCGCACCACACATGCATAACCGCACGCACGGATGCACACACACGCACACATGCGCGCACACACACGCGCACACACACACACACACACACACACACACACACACACACACACACACACACACACACACACACACACACACACACACACACACACACACACACACACACACACACACACACACACACACACACACACACACACACACACACACACACACACACACACACAAAGCGCGGACTGGGTAAGAGAGCCTCCCGGGCGAACAACACGCACGCCCATTGACTCCAGGAACCGGAGCTTGCCCAGTCACGCAATGATAACACGCGCTCATCTCCGCAGCGGGCCCGCGAGGCACGCGCGGCCGAAGGGGGCATCGTCTATCTACCATTGGGCATCATGAAATAGGAATCCACAAGAGGGAGAAAAGAATATCTGTGGGGATGGGACAGATAGCGAGAAGGGAATGGACACGGATTATGCTAGTAAAGAGAGCTTACACGACCGGGGTTTTGCCCGAGAGGGATTCAGCTCGAAAGAAGAATGATTATACTAAACTCCTTCTCCTTCTCTGTCTTACTTCCTTCCTTCTTCTCGCTCTCGCTCTCGCTCTCGCTCTCGTTCTCTCTACTCACCTCAGTACCCGCGCCATCGCTGTGACAAACCGCTTCACATACCTGGAACAAAAAACAAATGCTGGTTAGATAAGATCATATAATTGTCTATGTGATATAAAAACAGACTCAGAAAAATGGGAGAGAGGTGGGAAAAACTGATGAGGAGAGAAGGCAAGCGGGAATGACATTTGGGTAAATAAATAGATAAGTAAGCGATTGAACCAATGTAGAAAAGCCTATAGAAGGAAATCTGGTTTACAGAAAACATGCTATTCATCTTTATTACAGAGAACAAGGAGGATCTTCACCATAACCAATCACAAATATGACAAAAACCGCACATTCAGATATCCTGCATGCCGATACCTTACTCCTGACCACAGCAGTAACCACCATAACAACACATAGCACAGCAATCGGAGGGCTGATGACACGCACAGAATTTCCAGCTTACCAAAGGTGAGTCACAGCGGCTGTTCTTTCACAACGCCTTCCTCTGGGTTAAACGACGCACTCATAAATTGTTTTAATTCTAATTTTCGGAATGAAAACTGCGTCTGAATGAAATAGTAATGATGATGGAAGTAATAGCAAATGTAACAATAATAACAATAACAACAATGGTGGTAGTTGTAGTACTAGTAGTTATAATAATAATGATGATGACATTAATGATAGCAATGAAAGCAAAAACAACAACAATAATAATATTAGTATTGATAATAATAGTTACAATAATAAGCTTAGTGACTTCATTTGGGTCAAACAACACGGTCACATAAAAATAGGGGCAAGATATTTCATTTTGAATTTTCGGAAGTGAAACTGTGTCTATAAATACAATAGTATTATTGACATTACCAACGTTTTGCAATGTAAACATTCTAATCGAGGGGTCTTTAGATATATGTCAAAACAAATAAACAAATACAAATAAATATCAGCTCCAGATATACAAAAGAGCCTCGACGCGTTGACGGCGATGGCACAAACATCACCATAAGCCTAGACTATATGTATGCTAATGGGCCTTCACGACACCCCCTGCCCCCCGTGCACACGCACACACCATATACCTTAAATCTCCATCCATCCACACACCCACACATACACATACACATACATACATACATATATACATATATACATACATACATACACACACACACACACACACACACACACACACACACACACACACACACACACACACACACACACACACACACACACACACACACACACACACACCATATACCTTATTTTTCCATCCACCCACACCCACCCACACCCACACACACACACACACACACACACAAATATAAACAGGCGACCACGACCTAATCTACAAACACACTAACTTACGTACGACATTAAGATATCTTAGCGGGCGAGGGTTAATGCTTACGGTAGCCTTCACTTCCTCTCCACTACCACATAATCTTAATGTGGCTATGGGAAAGATCATGAGGTAACTGGCACTTATAAAATTGAAAAGTACACACAATAATAATCACAGCAAGAACAACAACAAAGACATGGGAAAGATATTCTACACAGCAAGTAATGACAAAGAATCTACAAGCGACCATTTGAGCAAATAATAGAAAATAAACTAAATATCATCCAAAGTCAGGCCATATTAAAGAGCAAATGCACGTAAAAATTATAAGCTGGTAGATATATGCAAAAATATACAGAAAAGACATTAGCAAAACACAGTTATACTATGAATACACAGCTAACAAATTGCCAAACCTTAATTAAGAGTCATTAGGAAAACATCATGATCGCGCAAATACCTCGCTCACACCTTTAACGAGTCAATCAACATTAACAGGGTGAAGCTTTTCACACTCGGGTGGGTGGCAGGTAAAAGAGAACGACACCCCTCGGGAAATAGTGTCGTAGGGCCTTCTGACTAATATGAAGTAGTTGTTGTTGTGTGGGGAGGGGGAGGGAGGGGGGGAGAGAGGGAGAGAGGGAGAGAGGGAGGGAGAGAGGGAGAGAGGGAGGGAGGGAGGGAGAGAGGGAGAGGGAGAGAGGGAGGGAGGGAGGGAGGGAGAGAGAGAGGGAGAGTGAGAGGGAGAGAGAGAGGGAGAGTGAGAGAGAGAGAGAGAGAGAGAGAGAGAGAGAGAGAGAGAGAGAGAGAGATAGAGAGAGATAGAGAGAGAGAGATAGATAGATAGAGAGATAGATAGTGAGAGAGTGAGAGAGAGTGAGAGTGAGAGAGAGTGAGAAAAAGTGGGAGAAAGTGAGAGAGAGAGAGGGAGAGAGAGAGAGGAGGGGAGGAGAGAGAGAGAGAGAGAGAGAGAGAGAGAGAGAGAGAGAGAGAGAGAGAGAGAGAGAGAGAGAGAGAGAGAGAGAGAGAGAGTGTGTATGTGTATGTGTATGTGTATGTGTATGTGGGTGTGTGTGTGTGTGTGTGTGTGTGTGTGTGTGTGTGTGTGTGTGTGTGTGTGTGTGTGTGTGTGTGTGTGTGTGTGTGTGTGTGTGTGTGTGTGTGTGTGTGTCTCCGAGTGGACTTGAATGCCTCTGGGGGTCTATGGTGAGGTAGCGTGTAACGTGGGTATGTGTGATCTTTCGTTAAATCCTCATTAACCCCTGTGTAACTTCGCAGCTCACCTCGTTTTCTTTGTTCCGATACGACAGGAGCATCCGGTGGCTAAACGACGCGCCTGCATGCGCGGCCTGTAGGCGGCCGGGCCCCCGCCGCAGGTTTCCACCGTCGCCTTCAACCTGATGGAGATTTCCCATTGACTGGGAGGCCTTGATGGAGTTGTGGGGTGGCGTCGTGATCCACGGTATGTGGTCTTGGCCGCCGGGGAGGCCATTGAACGACCCCAAGGAAGAGTCGTATGCGCTGGAGGGGGACAGGTAGCACTTGTGACTCATGTAGGACTCGTCAAGGAATGAGTCTTCATTGCAAATGGTCTCAGATGAGGGCGTGGGCGTCACATCTGCCGAGTCGGTCCCCGAGCCGGGGTTCCCGGACGCCTCGCGGTGGCACGGGTTCCTCGGCAGCACTAGGGGCGTCGAGGACATTTGGGGGATGGCCTCCTGAAGGAGCGTGTCGTGGTAACGCCGCAGGGGGCGCGGTCGCGGGTGACGGAAGCCAGGAATGGGCGTAGTGAAGGTGGGGAAGACGGTCCGCGGGGCGGGCTTC
>NW_028234430.1:16732566-16735066 GCF_977035675.1 Penaeus japonicus
AAATAACAGGAAAACGTTATACAATCTTAATTCTAATGAAACAATAGGCATTGAGAGAGACAATGAGTGCTTTAGACAGGCATACAGGCGTGCAAACATGTACACATACGATTTTGGACACACACACACACACACACACACACACACACACACACACACACACACACACACACACACACACACACACACACACACACACACACGCACGCACGCACACACAAACATATCTATGTATCTATGTATCTATGTATCTATCTATCTATCTATACCTATATCTTTACATGTATCTATATATAGAGAAAGAGAAGATCAAATGAGAGAAAAGAGGAGAAGAGAAGGGGAAGGGAGAAGAGAGTGAAAAGAGGAGAAGAGAAGAGGGACGGGGATAGAAGAGAGGAGAAGAAAAGGGAAAGGGGACGGGGATAGAAGAGAGGAGAAGAAAAGGGATAGGGGACGGGGATAGAAGAGAGGCGAAGAGAAGAGAAGAGAAGAGAAGAGAAGAGAAGAGAAGAGAAAGGGATCCGCCGACGGAGCGAGCGATCCCGGAGCGAGGAGGGGAGGCTAGCGCGAATAAAGCGAGCAGAGTCACGGCCGGCAGCCCCCGAGTCCCGACCCAACAGAGTGGTCACGATCACGCTGCACAGCAACATCTGACGCAGATTCTTCCGCATTTGACGTTCTTCTGTCTCGCAATGCAGGCACAAGGGCAGAGGGACGATGACAAGGAACGGGGCAAAGGTTGAGAGGGGAAGGAAAAAGAGGTGGATGAAGAGCAGGTACAATAACAATGCGATGGAAAGAAGAAAAGAAGTCACTGTGGGCTTTAGCGTATGAAGAGAGAAAAAAGAAGGAATAAATAAGAAAGCACATTTCCATTATGCACCTATCCGTAAGAGAGAAAGCAGCACAAGATAAACAAAGGGAAAAGAGGAGGACGACTACAGCGCTGCTAGTAATGAACAACAATTGGCCGCCCCGCCTCCGCCTGCGACCAGGACAGCGGCGGACCACTCGCGGCCCACAAAAACCGCGGCGAGTGACCCGCACGACCACGGTAATTGCGAAAGTCGTTGGCGGGACGCGGGCCGGGAAGCCGCAGCGGAGGGGGCGAAGGGGTACGAGCAAGGTGGGCGGGGGAGGCGGGGGAGAGGTCGGACGACGGTGGATTTGGGAAAAGAAAGAGGAGGGAGGTGAGGGGAGATGGGGGAGAGGGAGCGGGGAGGAGGAGGAGGAAGAGGTTGTTGTTGGTGGTGGTAAATAATAATAATAATAAGAAGAAGAAGAATAAGAAGAAGAAAAAGAGGAGGAGAAGGAGAAGAAGGAGAAGGAGCAGAAGAAGAAGATCAAGAAAAAGAAGAAGAAAAAGAAGAAGAAGAAAGAGGTGAAGAAGGAGGAGGAGGAGGAGGAGGAGGAGGAGGAGGAAATGGAGGAGAAGAAGCAGTAGAATGAGAAGAAGGAGGAGTAGGAGAAGGAGAAGGAGAAGGAGAAAGAGAAGGAGAAGAAGAAGATGGAGAAGAAGGAGGAGGAGACGAAAAAGGAGCAGGAGCAGGAGAAGGACAAGGGGGAGGGGAGGGTGGGCGTGGTAGACCGGCGTGGAAGGAGGTTGAGTGGAGCATGGGGCTCTCCGGCCTGTGGTTCGAGGTCGGGGATATTTATACACGCATCTCCAAGCAGACAAGCAACGAGCGGGACGGCTCGCTTGGACCCGTTTGATCATCAGAATTATCCTCATTTGCATCTTTATCGCCGTCCTTGTGCGCTTGTGTTCTGTCCCGCGTCCATGCTAGATGCTGGTAAACAATTACCGAAGGACAACATAAAGAGTAAAAAAGCAAAAGATGTTCACGACAAAAATCGTCACATTCCTCTGCATTCTGGCCACACAACGACCACAAGAATCGCCTTCTCGGAAACCGTCGTCACCGCCACCTCGTGCAAGTAACAGCTGATGTTCACGGGTTGTGTCTCAAGGCTGTCTGTCCGGGGACAAGGGATAAGCAAGTTGCAAGCGGGCGCCGTGCTAGCAACACGGCGCCCGTTTTCCCATCAAAATCAGTTCAGGGGTCGAATGTCTGACGTCAGGAAAATAATGACTTCAAACGGAAACCTATCGATCCTCAGATTCATGATCTCGTCTCGCGAAAGCCCTCCTCTTCCGTGATACATTGCCAAGTCCATGGTCTAAAATGATTCAAAACTACTCCGAAAGACGAACTCATATTACACAACTAAGCCATAATATCACCAGTAAGATGATTAACACAACCAACAAATACACTGACAACACGCACATGCCCACTGTTTGTTAACTTTCTTCA
Source organism: Penaeus japonicus (assembly GCF_977035675.1). Taxonomy (NCBI): domain Eukaryota; kingdom Metazoa; phylum Arthropoda; class Malacostraca; order Decapoda; family Penaeidae; genus Penaeus; species Penaeus japonicus. The sequence continues at coordinate 16,734,885 of NW_028234430.1, forward strand.
CTAGCATGGCACTTGTAGCCTACCAACAAACTCTATAAATGCTCAGTTAACCCTGCACGCGAAGACAATGCTCGAGTTCGCCGAACCTTCAGCTCAGCACAAACCCAGGACACTCACGTCATCCCTGTAAGTGCGCGTCAAGCCGCAAAATACCGACGGACTGAGCCACCATCTACTCCATA
>NW_028234430.1:16767566-16775066 GCF_977035675.1 Penaeus japonicus
GGAGGGAGGGATGGAGGAAGGAGGGAGGGATGGAGGGAGGGGTGGAGGGAGGGGTAGAGGGAGGGGTGGAGGGAGGGAGGAGGGAGGGATGGAGGGTGGAGGGAGGAGGGAGGGAGGGAGGGAGGGAGGGAAGGATGGATGGAGGGAGGGATGGAGGGAGGGATGGAGGGAGGGATGGAGGGAGGGAGGGACGGATGGATGGATGGATGGATGGAGGGAGGGATGGAGGGAGGGATGGAGGGAGGGAGGGAGGGAGGGATGGAGGGAGGGAGGGAGGGAGGGAGGGAAGGAGGGATGGAGGGAGGGATGGAGGGAGGGAAGGAGGGAGGGATGGAGGGAGGGAGGGAGGGAGGGATGGAGGGAGGGATGGAGGGAGGGAGGGAGGGAGGGAGGAGGGAGGGAGGGAGGAGGGAGGGAGGGAGGAGGGGGAAGGGAGGGGGGAGGGAGGGAGGAGGGAGGGAGGGAGGGAGGGAGGGAGGGATGGAGGGAGGGATGGAGGGAGGGAGGGAGGGAGGGAGGGAGGGAGGGTGGGATGGATGGATGGATGGAAGGAGGAATGGAGCGAGGGAGGGAGGGAGGGATGGATGGATGGAAGGAGGAAGGGAGCGAGGGAGGGAGGGAGGGAGGGAAGGAGGGAGGGATGGATGGATGGGTGGAGGGAGGGAAGGAGGGAGGGAGATGGGGAGGGAGGGAGGGAGGGAGGGATGGAGGGAGGGATGGAGGGAGGGAGGGAGGAGGGAGGGAGGGAGGGAGGGAGGGAGGAGGGAGGGAGGGAGGGAGGAGGGAGGGAGGGAGGGAGGAGGGAGGGAGGGAGGGAGGGAGGAGGGAGGGAGGGAGGGAGGAGGGAGGGAGGGAGGGAGGAGGGAGGGAGGGAGGGAGGGAGGGAGGGAGCGAGGAGGAGAGAGAGAGAGGGGAAGAGGGAGATGGGAAGAGAGAGAGAGGAAGAGAGGGTGAGTGGGAGTGAGGAGAGAAGAGGGAAGAGACGAGGGAGGAGAGGAGAGGAGGGAGGGAGAGAGGGACGAGAAGCAGGGAGAGCTAGGGGAGAGACGAGGAGGGAGGGATGAGGGAGGCGAACGAGGCGAGGGAGGGAGGGAGGAGCGCATGGGGAGAGGAGAAGGTCCAGGAGGGGATGGGCAGGGAGTGAGGGGTGGGAGGGGGAGAGGGAGGGAGAGAGAGAGAGAGACTCTTTTTTGACTTTGACAAGTTTATTGAGACAAGTGATTCCGTATATCTCAAAAGAATAAGGTAACATCGGTTATCCTCACCCCAATCTTAGTCCCTCTTTGGGCTCACGTATGTTTTACAGAACCTTACAGCTATGTCAACATGTTGAAATATATGCAGAACAAAAGGCGGATCAATCACAAGCATACAGAGTTAAATGTTTACATATCAGGAGAGCGATATAATAGTATAAATAGTCCTCTCCTGAGGCCACATAATTAGATGCTTGAAAATGTGACGCACATATATGTTAATAAAACATATGTATGTTCCTGGAGGAAAGAATTTATCAGAAAGTAAAAAATGTGTTTGTATTCAACAGGACGATGTATCATAAATGATATTCATCCGCATCTCAATAAAATCCTACTCGGGCTATCATATTTCCACATCAGAAGGGAAGTCACAATCGGATATACACAGTTGTCAACTACAATTATGTAATCGATGCAAAGTGTTTGTACTTCTTCAACATTTTTATTAACCGGCCATTTCTAAACATCTATACAGCTTGTTCGGGGAGTCCAGCTATCTCTGAGTTCCTGTAAATATGAAGCATGGGACACTGTAAGATATAGTGCACTAAGGTGTGTGACCTACACATCCTGCATTCTTTTTCCTGTTCACCTGTTGGGACACCTAACTCCCAATAGTATTTATACCCTAACCTAATTCTCATATGCACAGTCCTTCCACTTGCTCTTGCCCTTCTCATAAGTGAAGTCTGTGTTCATCGCTAGATGCAAATAGTAGGTGAGAGAGAGAGGGGGGAGGGGGCAATGGATGCGTATCAGGGGATACATGATAAGCTATGCCGCAGCGTTTCCTTTTGCTCCCTCATTTAAACCTAATCACACATCAACCAAGTTAAGAAATACGAATCGCTACAAATGTCCGCGACGCCTGGAAAAGCGCTCGTCCCCGTGACCCCCCCCCCCCTTGAAAACGTCGCGCGAGCATTCGAGCGGGAGACACGTCGTGATCGGTTGTCGGATTAACGAGGCGATTTACCGGCGGCGCTGGCAAGGCTCCGAGGGCGAGCGGGCCGCAGCCAGCGGGGGGCCTCAAGGTTCCCGACCTGCGGGGCGCCCCTTGGTATGCACCCCCTCCCAGCCCCACCCACTCCTTCGCCTCTCCCCTCTGCACCCGGCGCCCACCCGGCTATTTCCGGGGGATGGCCCGCATGTACAAACATTCCCGCCCGCGGGGGGGGGGGGGGGGGCGCGCAGGTGTCCCTCACCTGAAACGCATGATAGCTTTGAACTTTGTTGGCGTGCGCTGGGATCATATATTCAATTCCATTATCTAGACCTATGCTTTAACATTCGGTTCGGTTGAGTATGAAAAATGGACTGCATGTATTCTGTAATCATCTTAACTACTCCTCGTCACAAAAATAGCGCACGAACAAGATAGATCTCCGAAGACGATCTTAAGTTCGAAATTGACAAGGCAAGGTCAGCCAGATAAGGTCATCCAGATTCCTTTCCAACTAACCTTTAACCCAAGTAAAACCGCCCCTGGGAGTAGTTAAAAAAATAATCTTATTAATAAGGATCATTTGCATATCTTACTTTATTGACTTCACGGTTTTATTACTGATATATATTTCACTTATTTACATTCATACACATTAACTGATCATCTCATAAAAACGATTATCGTATGATTGTCGTTCTGAATCATTCTTACAGAGTTACCCTAGAAGTCGCCACAGAAAACATATCGCGATACCGAACAGAGAAAACGGGAAAATGGGAAATCTAATTTATGAATATACTGCCAGCAAGTCCACCAAAATAAACAAAATATTCGTTCAAGACTTAATTCTATATATGTAATAAATTGAACTAGCAAAATTGTAATACATAATGTACATGCAAGTACGGGCAAAGGCGAAAGCATCTTTATCAGTACCATACGATAAATATCCCACACTTGTGATAGGGTACACTATGAAAAAACACATTTTAACAATCGCATACGCTTCCAATCAAGGATCGAAACTTTCACATCATCTTCATTCTTTCAAATAAGCTCAACGCAGGCAACAAATTCCAAAACTCTTTTTCCAGTTTAATTAAACTGTAAGACAGAATATGAAGACGGAGGCATAACGAAAAAGAAGAGACAGAAAGAAGGGCATGAAAGGAATTAATGTAGTAATTCATGTGAACACACAGGCATGCGTGTTCCCCATTTCATTTCCATTCGAGAACATACCCGTGTGGCTAGCCGCTCTGGGACCTCCATTTCACTCCACGCAAACGTTCGCCGTCAAGAATACCAATCGAACGCGGGCTTCTTCCTCGCCGCACGCAGAGAACATGTTCATCAAAAAATAGCACCCTTTGCACTCTGAACACACACACACATAGGCCTACATGAAACAGCGCTAATATCCCCGTGGCTACTGTCACCTCTGCCAACACACTCACTACTGCAGGCGGCGATGGGGCGTTACGCTCACCGCGTGGAAGCTGATGGCTAATTAGCCCTACGCTTAACAGCCACTCCCTCTCTCCTCTCCTCCCTCCCCTCCCCTTTCCCTCCCCATCTCTATCTCCCAGCCCCTCCTACTCTTTCTTGTTTTCTTTCCTCCTCCTCCTTCTCCTCCTGATCCCCCCCGCCCCTACCATTATGATCTCGTTCCTATTCGAACTATTAGTGCATTAGTTAAATTGTTTTCTTCTATTTTCCGAGAGAGAGAGAGAGAGAGAGAGAGAGAGAGAGAGAGAGAGAGAGAGAGAGAGAGAGAGAGAGAGAGAGAGAGAGAGAGAGAGAGAGAGAGAGAGAGAAAGGTGGAAGAGGAAGAGAAAGAGAAAGAGAGAGAGAGAGAAAGAGAGAGAGAGAAAGGTGGAAGAGGAAGAGAAAGAGAAAGAGAGAGAGAGAGAAAGGTGGAAGAGAAAGAGAAAGAGAGAGAGAGAGAGAGAGAAAGGTGGAAGAGAAAGAGAAAGAGAGAGAGAGAGAAAGGTGGAAGAGAAAGAGAAAGAGAGAGAGAGAAAGGTGGAAGAGAAAGAGAAAAAGAGAGAGAGAAAGGGGGAAGAGAAAGAGAAAGAGAGAGAAGGAAAAAATGGACGAAACCCAAGAAAACGCCGCATCGTCGACCATTAGGGCTCAGAAGCAACGGGAGAACGAGCGAGGTCTCCGCCACAATGGCCGGGACGCGAGAGAGCTTCACTCCCACGCGGCGCACAGACCCCTTCACCCCCCCCCCCATACGGAAAAAGAGAAAAAAACTCCAGAGAATCATCGTCGACAGCCACTTGTAGTCCCTCCACCAACCAGACATTTACACGACCCAATCATCTGGTCCCCCCAACCACCTCCCCCATACAAACCCCTCCTTCCCCCCTCCGACCCTCCCCCTCCCTTCCCAGACCACTTAGTACGTACCACAAACCTCTCGAAGGAGCCAATTTGCTCCTACCTGACCCGCCATCGTCTCGACCGCTAAAATCCACCGTCAGACCGACCGCTTGTGTGTTTCAACCCCCCAATCCTTCCCCCCCCCCCCCCACCCAGTACACCGTCAGAGACCACCACCTCGTGTATGTCTCTCTCGACCCCCTGTGAACACGTCCGCCGTCCACCTCCTCATCAAACTTTATTATAATTCTTCTCCATCTCATTTTCATATTTCTGTCCATCTTCTCCTTCACTTTCATCTCATCTATATCATTCAATAAGGGTACACATGCATTGTATAGTTTAAAGTAAAACGTGTATGTAGCCAGCGCGTATGATATACAGCCTATTTTACACAGACGACTTCTTTGTCGCGACCAAGGATGGGTTACAGTACCACTATGATGCTTCTGCTTTGTGATTTCGTTTACGACTACGTGTGCATACGCGTGTTCACATCTAAGGATAAAGTGGTGAGCCAGAAACGCCCCTTCCTTTTATCAAAGCGATGTATAATTCCTTTGGGACACTAAAGCCAAGAAGGGCTCAAAGGACAAACCCTCTGCATGGGAACAGAAAGGAAACGATGCTATGGAGTGAATGTATGCCTATTCAAAAAGTCAAGATAAACCAAGAGGATCTCGCGGTAGTCTTTGCTTAGGGCGACATGAGAGGAGAGATAGCAAGGAAGCAAGGACATCAGACTCAAGATCTGAAATGATAATGTGAGGACTCCATGTAAAGGGGGAAGGTCCACTCCCTCACAAAGGAGAACAACTCTCATTCCCATTATCTTATAACGATCAAATCGCAATTTCGTAAACAGCAGAAAAAAAACTGCGAGAAGACAGGCCTCGACTTCACAAACAAACACAAATAAAGGTGTTCCCAAAACATACATGACACTAAGAGCAGATTTATGCTGATGAGAGGTGTCCCTGCTGGTACTCCAGGGAGGGGGGGAGTCATGTGTCGGGGCACGGGACGAGGCTGATGAGGGGTAGGGAGGGGGTTGGAGGATGGGGACGTATGATGTGTTCTATGTTAATATGTACACGGGATGTCGCTCGTTTGCTGCCATTCAAGAGGAGAAACGGCCAAGGCCCAAGGCCCCTTTCGCGAAGCCACTGTGCGATGAATTCATGGCCTCTCAATCACTAGAGCAGGCTTTCCTGCATGACCTACGACTCGTTCGAGATGCTGTGTTGTCCTACGGTGCCCTGGCGTTCAAATGTGTCATAAGTAGAGGAGGAGGAAAAAGAAGAAATGGAAAAGAGCCGGCACGAAAGCATAAACACAAGGTCTAGTGTGTATCATCTCGCAAAGGTGGCCGAAATTCACAGCTGTAGAGAGACTTACAGAAGTGTCTCCAGGTTGGGTAAATGTAAAACTAAAGAGAGAAAGAGAAAGAGAAAGAGAGAGAGATTCATCACAGGCACGTGAAAACTAAGTTCTCAAAACCATGCCATTTTCACGGCGGAATGAACACAAAGATACCATTACATGTCGCCACAGTAATTGCACGACACTTCGTCCGCAGACAGTCAAGCAGATGAAAGACTCTACAGGGCCTTGGTCAGAAGACAAAGAATAAAATCTTCCCTTCCCTTAAGTAATCTGAGACAGATTCCGACCCGCCTTCTGCCGTTCCCTCTCCTTTTCTCCTACCTGGCTGCCGAGAAAATTTCCGAGAAAATTTCACCTGCTAGCTTCTTCCCTTGCTTTTAACTCCCCCCCGTCCGTCTTCAGGGAAATCGCCCACATCAATTTCACCCTTCCCCCCTACCTCATTCAACTCGGTGACCCTGCAAAGAAAACGGGACATCCTGCACGGCCTAGGAGGATACGTAGGAAATAAACCACATGCTCCCTTTTGACAACGTCTGACGCCCGACCTTGGCTTGCTTCCACATGGTCCACCCACGGGTTAGGCTGGGATAAAGGACAGGGGCGTACTTCCTGCAGAACGTTTGTTGCGAAAGAGCGGCCACCGAAAAGGGAGGCATGATGTAACGAAGCTTTCTCCTTCGCGTCCGCGTAAGTGGGTCAGTGCAAAATGACTTGGAAGCTGGCTATACATTTTAATAAGTAAACTCAAGCTCTAAGAAAATACGGAGAAATAAAAGCAATTCAAAAAAATGTATTGAATCTCTAAGAAAATAAAGCGAAACAAAACTTTTACTATACCAAGTCTAAGGAATAATGGGACAGACGAGACAAATATTTCCGTCACCACCCTGCGTTGTCCATGGCCCTGGTATGGGCGCGAGTAGGGGAGGGGGGGGGAGCCCGAGAGAGGAGGCGGACCGACCCGTACCCGTTTTTGGGTTATTCTCGTCGGGGAATGTGACCGCAGCAGGGACACTTGACACACGTACACGCACGCGCGCGCACGCAAACAAGTTACAGGCTGTGCAAACGCTCGCTACTCAGATCTCGCTGTCGTCGGTGAAACTCCACGGGGCGCGAAGGCACTCGGCGCGGGGACATATTTGGACTCGCCTCTCGCCTTCTCCCGCTTTCCTTCGCTTTGCACTGTCTTTAAGGTTACTAACCCTACATATGGGAGGGATAAGGGGAGGAGAGCAAGAGAACGAGGAGAAAAGAGAAGGGAAAGGAGGGGAACAGTAGAGGAAAACAGAGAATTGAGGAGAGAAGAGGAGAGGCGAGAAGAGAGAAGAGAGAAGAGGAGAGGAAAGGCGAGGAGAGAGGGAGAGAGCAAAAGGAGAGGGTGGGGGGAACTATATCACATCTAAATTTCCCAAATGATAAAAATACTAGAAGACGGAAGCACTGGAAACGAACCTAATGGCGAAAGATAGGAAGCAGCTTCCAAGTGTATCCTTCTATGTTGCTCTTCTGGAATGC
>NW_028234430.1:16785066-16790066 GCF_977035675.1 Penaeus japonicus
TCACTCGCAAGTTATCGACATTTCCCAACACTTTGTCCGTCACACTCACTCGCAAGTGGTCGTTCACGTTGGCACGCACGTTGTCCAGCAACTTGGCACTGCTGCTGTTCTCACTCGCACTCACTAGCAGCTTCTCGCTCGCGATGGCACGCAGGTTATTGGCACTGGAAGGGTTAAAGTCATTGATATTGGCACGTAAGACATTGGCACTCAGGCTGTTCGCAATACTTTCGGTGACGGAGGCGCTGACGCTGCCGCCGTAGCCCGCCGTAATGTTGCCGCGGAGGTTGTCGAGGTGCGCACGGTGCGTCTCCAGGTTGGAACGGAAGTTGTCCGTGCTGCTCGGCCGAAGGTTGTCCAGGTTGGCCCGGTGACTGTCCAAATTGACCCGCAGGTTGTCCATGTTAGACCTGTGGTTGTCTAGACCCCGGTGGCTGTCCATGTTCCCTCTGTGGTTGTCCAAGTTCCCTCTGTGACTGTCTATATTGCCTCGGTGGATATCTATGTTGCCCCTATGGTTGTCCATGTTCCCCCTCAGGTTATCCATATTCCCTCTGTGATTATCCATATTTCCTCTGTGGTTATCAATATTCCCTCTGTGGCTATCCATATTCCCTCTGTGGTTATCCATGTTTCCCCTTTGGTTTTCTATATTCCCTCTATGGTTATCTATGTTCCCTCTGTGGTTGTCGATGTTTGACCTGAGGTTGTCGTTTAGGTTGGCTCGGAGGTTGCTCACCAGCTGGAAGTTCTGTATGCGCATGCGCTGGTTATCGTCCACCTCGACGACGAAGACGCGGTCATTATGGTGGTAGTGGTGTCCGCCATCGTCCCTGAAGCCGATGCCAGAGTCAGAGTTGGAGGAGTTGGAGGAAGTGTTGGAGTGCTGGGGCGACATCTGCGCCTCCACGTCGATGAGTCCGGGCGCGCCGGTGTCCAGGTGGAACCCCACCCGATTGCGGTACAGGCTCATGATAGCGTGCAGGATCGGGTCGGCCGAGTCGGGGAACTCCTGGCAGTGCGGCGCGTCGGGGTGCGGTGTGCATTCCAGCCGGAAGTTCTTGGCCCTGCGCGCATGGTCGGCGTGCTGTACCATGCGCGGGTCCACCATGAACACATGGCATGACGACGACACGCTGCCTCCGTCCTGGCTGCCGTCACTCAGCTCATCGCCCGACGCGCCGTGCACTGTCACCAGGCCGAAGAACTTCTTGTCGTCGGCGTACACACCGCAGAAGGTGATGCGTTCGGCAGGGTACTGCGCCAACGTGAGGCCGTGCGGGCTGGTGAGGACGACGCGCTCTGTAAACACCGACATGAGGACCAGCGTGTGCACCTTCTTCTCGATGCGCAGCCGCCGGATGCAGTTCCTGATGGCGGCCAGCCTGGAGCCGCCCTGGGGCTCCTTGGGCATCTCGATAGTGCCTAGGTAGCCCACCACGGCGCGGTACAGGGCCTCGCCCAGGTCGTTGGGGGCCGCCTGCTGCTGCAGCTCCGCCAGGGTCGGGTAGAGAAGCTTGTTGATTTCCTGCTCAGTCAGCACGCTGTATGCTTCTTTACCAGAGCCGCTCGGCAGCTCCACGCCAACCCACATACCCGAATGCTGCTGCTGTGACTGCTGAAGTTGCTGCTGCACGGGGGACTGCTGTCGTTGAGGCTGCTGTTGGTGCAACTGCTGTTGGTGCAGCAGCTGCTGTTGACTGTGCTGCTGTTGTAAATGCTGTTGCTGTTGTAAGTGTTGTTGCTGCAGGTGTTGTTGTAGGTGCTGTTGTTGTTGTTGCTGCTGATGGTGCTGCTGCAGATGCTGCTGTTGCTGCTGGTGATGATGCTGGTGATGCGCCAGCTGACTAACGGCCTCCGGCGGCAGGTTCTGCGGGTGGTGCCTGAGCTTAGCCTTCGGAGACTTGTCCTTTTTCTTGACAACGTGTCTGGGCCGCGGCGGGTGCTCTTGCTGCTGCTGCTGCTGCTGTTGTTGTTGCTGTTGCTGCTGCTGTTGCTGCTGCTGTTGTTGCTGCTGTTGCTGTTGCTGCTGCTGTTGTTGTTGCTGTTGTTGTTGTTGCTGCTGCTGCTGCTGCTGCTGCTGTTGTTGCTGCTGTTGTTGTTGCTGTTGTTGTTGTTGCTGTTGTTGCTGCTGCTGCTGTTGTTGCTGCTGCTGTTGCTGCTGCTGTTGTTGCTGCTGTTGCTGTGGCTCCTTCATGGGCCGCGGCGTCCGCGTGACCTGTCGCGCCTCCGCCATGACAAGCTGGATCTGGTCGGGGCGCAGGCGCGTGGGAGACGTGGAGGAGGGCACGCCGGACGGGCCTCCGTCGCCGCCGCCGCCCCCAAGGCCCTCGGGCACGGGCGACACAGACGTGGAGACCGTGAGGCCCTTGGGCGTGGGCGTGAGCGGCGCCTTGGGCGGGAAGGCGGACTCGGGCCAGGCGTCGCGGTCGGAGAGCAGGGCCGCCTCGCCCAGGTGGATGGCCGTGTGCTCGCTGAAGATGGCGCCACTTTGCAAGTCGCGCACGACCTTCTCTGCGCGCGTCTGCTGGTTCTTGTGGCGCAGGCGGTTCGGGTACTTGGGCTTGGGGCGGTTCACCGTGACGAACTCGTCGTCGGAGCTGTCCGAGTAGTAATTCTCGGCGATCTGAAGCTTGAGGAGCTTGGAGAGGCCGATGAGGCGCGCCACGTCATCGTGCGGCGCCTTGCTGACGTTCTGGCTGTTGACGGCGATGAGGTAGTCGCCGGGGCGCAGGCCGGCGCGCTCGGCGGGGCTGCCCGGCACGATGCACGACAGGATGCACGGCGCCTGCCCGCTGATGGTGAAGCCGAAGCCGTTCCTGCCCTTCGTGATCTCCACCGTGCGGACCCCATAGCTGGGCCGCTTCTTCCGCCGCCGGTTGTTGTGCATGGCTCCCCTATGGCACTGCTATGGCACACTGCAACCAAAAACACAAATGAATTAAAAGTAAAATTCATGCTTATCATCAACAATTACATTACATATATAAAGTATTAATTTTCATAAATTGAAATAACATGTTGCCTGTTCCCAAAAGTACTCAACGACCCCCCCCCCCCCCCCCCCCCCCCCGCCACCCACTTTTACCCACATCCACCCGCCCACACCAAGAACCCCAGTCTCCACTCGCGGTTATCCCGCCATATCAACGCAGAGTAACACCAAAGAGGAAGATCTTTTCCCGCCATTAGTGTTTCCGCGCGGGGTTCTCAAGGCCACGCATTCACCTTGACATTGACACCTTGACATTATGCGTTCCCTTCGCCGAACCGGGCGCTGTGCCGGAACGGAACATTCACACAAGGCTACTGCTTGACATTATGCGTTCCCTTCGCCGAACCGGGCGCTGTGCCGGAACGGAACTTTGCGACAACAAGGCTACTGCCGGAGTGTCCTGTAGGAGGATATCTGTATGTGGGAGTGGGAGCAAGAGGTCCTTCGTTGCGGCGATAAGGAAAGAAAATATTAACGAGGTCAATGATAGACAAATGGCAACGGCAATAATAGCAGTAATAAAAATAAGCATTATAACAAAGCAATAATGATAATTATTATAATAACCATAAGGAATACAAGTATAATCAGAATAATATTAGTAAAAATAAAAGTAATAACAATAATGATGATAATAATAGTTATAACAATAATGATAATAATAATAATAGAAATGACAATGATTATGGCGGTGAATGTGGTGGTAGTGGTGATGGTAAATGTGGTATTGGTGAATGTGGTGGTAGTTGAGATTGTGGTGGTGGTGGTGGTGATGGTGGTGGTGATGGTGGTGTTGATGATGATGATGATGGTGGTGGTGGTGATAGTGGTGATGGTGGCGGTGACTGTAGTAGTGGTGATGGTGATTATGGTGATGAAGGGTGGTGGTTGTGATAATGGTAGTGGTGGTGATTATGGTGGTGTTGAAGATGATTATGTGATGATTATGGCAAGAACAACGACGAAGATAAAATACAAATAACACATCAAAACCAAAGAGAGGTTTCCTTTTAGCACGTCCAAAACTAGCCGGTATTAGCACAAAAGACATTCCGAAAACTCGCGTCTCAGTTCTTTGGAAACTCCACAGGAATGCATATTTCAGAAGGTTCGAATCCTATACTAGGGGTATATATGAAAGCACAGTTAACATGAGCTCAACTGTCGCATCCGCTTGGGAAAAGTACGATACAGCAAAATGTGAGTTTTGCCTCTTTTATTTTCAATCACAACTCTGACATAACTACAAAGTCTCAAATTGTCACGCAGCGCAGACAATGCGAATATACTTTCCAAGTTTGAACATAGGAAAGCTCAACCTCAAGACGACCTGTTAGTACAGTCTGCCTCTACCTATCGGCCCCGACGTGGGGAGGAAAATATCATACTGTTTGCGGTGCGCACAGTTCAAACACCGTCGGGAATATCAAAGGCGCCTCGAAGCAAAAATATAGCAGAAGAAAAACACAAGGCTGGAACGTAAAAATCGCGAAACTCTGAACACATTGTAATGAAAGAGCCCTTGTAGGTCTGAAGGCGCATGGAGAATGAGGATCTACAGCAAAACATCACCCTCGATGATCCTTTCCTGCTAACATGAGTGTGATTACAAGACGCCATTCTCTATGCTAGGCGGAACATGCAAATTGGCCTCCCCTAAGCGAATCACCATGAGTTGCAAAGGAGCACCTGCGCCTTCCCGCAATCCGTATTCTGTTCTGCGATGCCTCTTTCCTCAGAGCGAGTGCAACGGCCGTACCTCCGACTCGAACAAGCCAAGCTGACCAGAGTAAAATCTGTCCAGAGTAAAGTCCAGATAACAAATCTCACACGCTTCTATGAGACAGACAGCTACTTGTCAACTAATCCGCCACACGGGCAGCACATGCGTCAGTCAAGCCTTCGCTATGGATCCATTAGAATCCTGGCTCCCTTCCTAACACACCCATGACACCCACCAGGCAAGTTCTAAGCCGAACCATACACCCAGGGCGAGCACGTGGTC
>NW_028234430.1:16835066-16842566 GCF_977035675.1 Penaeus japonicus
AGGAAAAAAAAAGTAGAAGGATGAATGTCTACATCCTCAGAATTCATCATACAATGAAGACACTTTTGATTATTTTTCAAATCTAATATTTTTCTCTAGATTTAAATATATGATACTTTAAATATCCTGGTATCATAATGATCATAGATTAATAGTAAACTTAATATAGCAATTCCACATAAATTTACACAAAGTGCCATCCAAATAATATAATATAAAATGTATTATCTGTAGCACATAGTAATGACACCTATTCCACTTTGCTGAGTTCTTGCATGAATGGATAGTAATTGCAAAGAAAGAAACAAAGGTAGAGAAAAGGATTATGGAACTGTTACTTTCACAGTTCTTTCCTTTTACCTGACATCAACACTCAGAATATTGATGTCACTGACTCAGAGACAAGTGAAGATAAATAGTTTTCCTTTTTGCATAAAACACACACACTTATATACACATAAACACATACCCTACCTTCATTGTATATCAAACAAACTCATATGCTTCTTTTTATTCAATACCTGAATACTAATTCTGACCTTCTAGTCAACCATGTCTTGGTTGATTTACTTATAGATATGGGCACATTAACCATGTTAATAGGCCTATAGCTTCCATATCAATTTTTGCAATGTAATTCTCATTATTACTTCTATATACTATATACTATTACTTCTCTCTTTCTTTTAAAGGCCTACTGTGAGCTTCCATTACCATCTTTTCAATTGTCAAAGAAGTATTTTTTTTCACTTGACTTTTTAAGTTTCTATTAATAGGATTTTGTCATTAAGCCAGTGAAATCCCTATGGTTATTACAGTAGGCAAGTGGACACAAAAATAATGAATGAAATAAAATAAATAAAAAAAAGCTATGAAACACAAGACAGACAAATCAAGACAAGTTTCTTGCTTAAAACATTTCTCTTATATTCTTTAATGACACTACATTTTCCTGTAATTCTGCGATCTTCTGTTAAGAATTACAATGGCTTGGACCAAGTTGATGAGAAGAGACAGTATGAGGAGACCTCCAAGATATGGAATAAGCCAGAAGTAATAGAACCTGTAATGAAGACAATAATTAATGTACTTCCTTGTTAAAAATATGTGAAAAATGTTCAGCTAAAATCTGATGCTGTATATTAATATCAGTAATTACCTTTCAGACTTTTTCTATCAAACATTCCAATGATTAAGTTAAACTTGCTTAATTAGATTCATACTGCCCTTGTATTAGCAGTATTTCTTCTTATTATCTTATTAATACAAAGCAATTTGTTTACCTTTAAGCTACCACAACATGCTTCACTTCTGGCAAACTGCTAAAGTTGCATCTATGTAAAAATAAATATGCCTTGATATCAAAAATATAAATCTTAGTACTGAAATAAGCTCCAAGATTAGTAAAAGGCTCTTTTACCCTTATTCTACCTCTTGCCTGTATCATTCTGCCCACACAACTGCTGACTGGTCGGTTTCACCAGTCTTCTCTTGGACCTGAAAGCAACAGAAACACCTCAAAGAACATGAGGTGATATGAAGCCTCTGGTACTAGTCAAATGCACACATATTCATGCTCAAACACACACACACACACACACACACACACACACACACACACACACACACACACGCACGCACGCACACTACACACGCTATACATGCACACTACACATGCACACACTGGATGCACACGTGCACATGGCAAAAACAAACAAACAAACATACATACACACACACACACTCATACTCACACACACACACACACACACACACACACACACACACACACACACACACACACACACACTCAGTCTTTGCTGTTGTTGACATATTAAAGAGAATAAAAGAGCCATTCACTATGCTGTGAGCTTATTTCATAATATGCTTTCAAACTGTATACAGCAGATATATCATTCAGAAAGACAGAGAAAGGTGAAAGTATTATGCAATCATTCTGTCAAAATAGTGTAAAAAGTGTGGCATAAATCATTCACAAAACAAGACTGGTCAACTAATGAAACATGTCTCATTACGTTTCAAGAAAAAAATAAATGTGTCCCTGTGTTAAGGCATTTAGAAAAGGCTGGATAATCTTTAGAGCAGTTCTTATTGTTTCAGAATACCTTTTAAGTTACATAATAAGTGCCTTTTTGGGGGGAAGGGGGTAGAAATCACATATTGGAAAATCTACAACAAGAGATCTTTATAAATGTTTTTCAATAATCAGTGATCATATTATGAACATAGAAATGCTCTGTACAGAAAATCTAAAAAACACAACAGAAAGTCAAGAATATGTTGTACACTTAGAAATGCGTGTGCTTATCTAAACAGAAGTAGATTTTGCTGTTGCAGTTTTGAAAAATTTTTAAATCCCAATTTATAGCATAGTAATTTGAAACGAAGTAACATTTTCTAAAAATAGATTCTTATAATTCTTGTTTTAACAATGCTGTTACTACAGTTTACAAATTAACACATTACTCTGCACCACCTACCTTTTACCTCATATCAGTATTAATAATATGTAAGGATGAGAAAGTTGTTAAGTGTTAAAACATGTACCTAACAATATGTGTGAATCATAAAGAAATAAGACCTTACTTAGCTAACTTCTGTTCTAATGTTGTCCTTTAGGATGAAAGACAGTTTATTGCCATAACAATTATCATACAAGTGAAAAATGTAGAAGAAAATAATTATTATTTCTCCTCATGTCATTGTGTTGTATTTTTATGAAAAAAATAGTGAATATGCTAGTAGAATTATGCACATGTTTCTATACAATTTGAACAGAATTACACTTTAAAAAAAGAAGAAGAAAAATATGATGCTGATCCCTCACACACATTGATGAAAGTTTATTTATCCACTATGAATCTTTGTGGCCAATTACTTAAAATCACCAATTTGGGAAGCATTACATTTATTACTGATTATCATTTTCAGGATCTGATGCAAAATTGAAGTATCTTTTGTGATGGTAAAAATAATGCAGATCATATGTTTCTCTTGAAAGTCATATTGCATCTTGGATATCATACTAAAAAGGGGAAATCTATATCGAGTAAGATATATCTATATTCAGAGAACTTTAGAAAAGAATCAGCACTTCATAGTCCAACACAGCCCTTCACTTGCAAGCCTCAGCAAAAATAAACTACTAAAATATTCATATATAACAATAAATAACAAAAAGATCATATTGTGCCAGTCATAACGAAGGTGGTTAGTAACTTTCTACTACTGAAATTGAGGCTTTTCTACTTATAAATCATCAAAACCCACCTCTTTGATAATATTCCCTCGAGATCAATCCCTTCATGGAGCTTAATCAAAGACAGGCCAAGTTGGAGTTGAGAGCCCTCAGTCACCGCTTTGGATTTCAAGCAAGCTGGGTAAGACACACTGTTTGTGTCTGTGCATACTTTACGATGATACAGGTGGAATAAGCTTGGATCTGGAGCACGAATTACCTGTAGATAGGTTAACACTTTTCAACACATTCTACAGCTATAATAATACAGGATTTCCCACCAAATTTAGAAAGGAATATTTAGGAAAAATACAATATACCAGATTTGAGTATGTATAGACAAACATCTTATTACTATTGCCTCAGGATTCTTTAATAACAGATGAAGTTATTGTATGTACACCACATCGTATTATTTCAAATCAAAATCATAGGTAAAAACAGAAAGTGACAAAATATCATGTCAGTTTTTTAGTGGTAAAACTACCCCTGAATAATTACAACCATGCCACTATGCTGCCTTATGCCTTCATGCTCAAAAATTTTACTGTTGGCTGAAGAGTGCGGTACTCCTACTTCATGGAAAGAACAGAAAGCATTACCAACTTACAACAATCTCTTAATAAAAAGTATTGAAAAAGCTTTACCATATAACTATTCAGATGTCCCAAGGATATTACTGACAGGACAATGAGCAACTGCCAATTAGCATGGTATTCTAACCATCCTAGCAAAGGGTTTATTGCCATTACATTTTAATTTTGAAAATTCACAAATAAGAGAGGCTGATGATGATCATGAAGTATCCTCAGTGCAACTTGTAAGACATTTGCATCAAAACATTAATGGTTGTCTCATGTTTACAGAACCAAATAACATATTAATATAATATAATAGATTTTGTGTTTATTCCAACTTTCAAGAAAATTTAACTGATTCATATATTTTCAGTAGGAAAAATAATTAAATGTTGAATACAAGTACAGTAAAGGGCATTGCAAAATGTGTCATAATCTGGCTTAGAGCTACTGTTCTTACATTCAAGACCACTTTGACCTGTAACTATTATATATTAACCCCTTGAACATGAGGACGCGTAGACTGTGTCCTCGCAGCGCTTGTGACATATCTATTTGTATTAAGTTTTCTTTCTTCCGAATACTGTACGAGATCTTTCAGATTAGAGGTATGATAAGATGGCTAACTTGACTTTCATTATTATTACATAGGAGTGGGATTTGCTTATACCAGGGGATGTAGCAATAATTCTATAATTTCTTTATGGAACATTATATAAAAATATAAAACTTATTATGATTAGTTTACCATACTACTACAACTGTTTTCTTTTGTCATCTGAGGGAGGCCTCTCACCAAGGTCGCTCTTTCCACCCTCCTCCCAACCCATGTAAATAACTTGTCACATGCACATGGGGGAAGAGGTTAACTATGCATATTTTGATATATAGTACATAATGATTATATTGAGGTTTTGGCATAAAACTTGTTATATTCAATAGCAACATTTAAAACTTGGAGGATTCAGTGTTGAGGGGCGTTTTCTACTGCCTGGAGTGAAGGGGTTAATAATACAGTATCTATTAATCCATCTACTTTTCTATAAAAGTTAAAAATCACATCATTATATATCAAGTACTGGGACAATAAACTCCCAAGGCATAAGCTGTCTTTTAAAGGTGTTTTTTGCTTTAAAAAAATGTGTCTTCTCTATAACAAGAAATCCAATATTAAGTAAATCTTAGATAGGTATCACTGAAAAATGGTTCAGTATCACAACTCACTGAAAAGCAATATTTGATTATTATCAGAAATGGGCTAATGGAGAGAATTTACATGGTAGAACTTACAAACCTTAATATCCTTCATTTTGAGAAACTTTTCATAAAGGGCCACGTCTTCTCCTCCCCAACTCCGTATATCTGGGAAACCTCCTGACATTTCATAGTCAGAGCCATACATACAGGCCATCCCGAAACCAAATGTTCGCCAGAATCCTGACTGTACATCTACGACCAACTGTTCATTAATCGGTGGTATTCCTTTGTCAAAGAGTGGATACACCAATTTTGGGTTGTACAGTGAGAACACAACAGGATAGTAAACCTATAAAAAATGAAAGATAACATTTAAACATTGATTTGATCATAGGAATAGAAAATAACTTTTAGCTCTATCAATGCTTTTACAGTACTGAACAAAGTAAAGTGAACTTTTAATAAGCATTAAACCAATGTAGTTAGGAGTGCATGTAGATGTATACTATAGTCTTGTTTTAATACTCATTTTACACATAGATGGTTCCATTAGCACTTAGTCACCAAAGAGTCAATTAAAAGGCTTACCAGACATTCATTTACACCATTCCTTTATTTTAAAATTTCCATTACTATCATTATGGGTACTAACACTGCAATAAAGATGATAGCAATAATAACTTTTTTCCCAAAAAATCCAAGGAACACGGCAAACAGGTGAGATCAGGCAGGATTACTAATTGACTCCTAAATAATAATAAAGCAAAACTATAGTGGACACTGCATGTTCCATCATCAGTGGGTTGAATGTGTCAAAATAACAAGAATGATTAACTTATCTATCAGTATTTCACAAATTTAAATCCACTGAGAGTCCATAAAAATAATGAAATTAAATCACCAACTTTCCTCTGTCATGGCCAAGATTATGGGTCTACAGAAAGAACTTTTTGTAACTCACAATCAGATGCAAATCTGAGACAAGATATCAAAGTCAAATTCATATTATCCACAACTGACTAAACTCAGTGATCACCCCTAACAAATGGTGTTGGGAGATGCCTCTCACAGGTTCCTGTCCAGCAGCAGGTTAGACCAACATCTTGTCAAAACTTTCTATATGTCATATTCACAACCAGACAGATTAAACGTGGAGATCCCCTCTGGGATGGCATCAGAAGATGAATTAATGCACCATTTCTGGAGTTCATCTCTTTGGATGAATTCAATCCCTCTCTTACATTTGAATTTGATTGTGGGTTACATTACTGATCACTAGAGATTTTGCTTGTAGAGATATAATCCTTTGAGGATTATACTGATACCTGCCTAAATAAAAGAATAATTTATTGAGTGAAACTTAGGTATAAAATACAAATTGTATGATTTCTGTAGTGCCCTACATGCACATCTAAATAGAATCGTTATAGAAAGTGCTTCAAAGTATTATGCATTTCTTAATTAAGGTTATGCCTGAGACTGTTAAAATTCCTTGGAATCTCACCTGATATCCTTTCCTTGTATTGCTTCTGCAGCGGTTGAAGAAGTCATGATGCATGAGCACATCAACATCACAGAAAAACAGAAGCCCTCCATTGTATGTATGTATGTATGTATGTATGTATGTATGTATGTATGTATGTATGTATGTATGTATGTATGTATGTATGTATGTATGTATGTATGTATGTATGTATGTATGTATGTATGTATGTATGTATGTATGTATGTATGTATGTATGTATGTATGTATGTATGTATGTATGTATGTATGTATGTATGTATGTATGTATGTATGTATGTATGTATGTATGTATGTATGTATGTATGTATGTATGTATGTATGTATGTATGTATGTATGTATGTATGTATGTATGTATGTATGTATGTATGTATGTATGTATGTATGTATGTATGTATGTATGTATGTATGTATGTATGTATGTATGTATGTATGTATGTATGTATGTATGTATGTATGTATGTATGTATGTATGTATGTATGTATGTATGTATGTATGTATGTATGTATGTATGTATGTATGTATGTATGTATGTATGTATGTATGTATGTATGTATGTATGTATGTATGTATGTATGTATGTATGTATGTATGTATGTATGTATGTATGTATGTATGTATGTATGTATGTATGTATGTATGTATGTATGTATGTATGTATGTATGTATGTATGTATGTATGTATGTATGTATGTATGTATGTATGTATGTATGTATGTATGTATGTATGTATGTATGTATGTATGTATGTATGTATGTATGTATGTATGTATGTATGTATGTATGTATGTATGTATGTATGTATGTATGTATGTATGTATGTATGTATGTATGTATGTATGTATGTATGTATGTATGTATGTATGTATGTATGTATGTATGTATGTATGTATGTATGTATGTATGTATGTATGTATGTATGTATGTATGTATGTATGTATG
>NW_028234430.1:16845066-16850066 GCF_977035675.1 Penaeus japonicus
TGTTAATTTTGATGGTCCAAGACAGTGATTTGAGTCATGCACCTTGACTACTATTTACCCAACTGTATCAGAATAAGTAAAGATTTGACACAGGACTATCACCAGTAAACTAAAAATAAATGATTTTCAAGCCCTGAGACTTTAAAAGAGATGTTAAAGGATGTAAAAGATCAAATAAATCCTTTTAATTATTTCCTTGTTTTCTGTCAAATACAAATTAAACAGGAGCAAATATGACCAGTAAGTCCAATAGCCAGGTAAAATGCTCATGGGAGCAACGACTTGGCCATAGCTTTTTTATAATGAAAACTGGGTGACCAAATGGTCGCCCAGTGATAAACAACATTCGCCCAGTAAGAAGAATTTTAAAGTACTAGGCAACAATACCAAAACTTCCTTATTTATATGCCTGTACACAAGTAACCAACTCCAACATGACATCTAATTTATACTTATTCCTTGCACTGATATTTCTTACAGAAAATAATTTTCTATAAAGTGCAATGGTTATATCAATGTGGATTACAAATTAATATGTAAAGGTCAGAGGACTGAGAGATATTTTTTCATTTTGCAGCTGTTACTTTGAGCATTAAATACCTCCTGGGATATTTCTAGCTCATAAAACCCGTGTTTGTCAACTGGACTTTATACTTGTTGACATTTATTTTCTTTAGTCATATTTGTGACAAAACAAAAATTTTTGAAATTTTTTTGTTTTTTGGGGTGTGGGGTATGGGAGGAATGAAATTTTTGTTTGGGATGTTTTATGTATTTTTTATGTATGTATGTATGTTTTTGTGTGTGTGTGTTTTGTGTGTGTGGTGTGTTGTGTGGTGTTTGTGTGGTGTGTGGTGTGTGGTTTTTTGGTGTTGGGGTGTGTTTTGGGGTGTGTGGGGTGGGTGTGTGTTGTGGTGTGGTGTTGTGTGGGCGTGGTGTGGTTTTATTTGTGGGTGCATTTGTATATGTATATATATATATATTATATATATATATAATTTTATATATATAAAATATATATATATATATATAAAATATTATAAAACACACACACACACACACACACAAATTATAATTTATATAAAAATATATATAGTATATATATATATAAAATATAAATATATATAAATATATAAACACACACACCACACACATATATATTATATAAATATAAATTATATAAATTAAAAATATATATAATATATAATATATATATATAAAACATAAAATATACATATATTATAACAAAACATATATAATTTTTAATATATATTATATATATAAATATATATATAATATATATATTTTAAAAAAAAAATTTTATTATAATATATTATATATATATATAATTTTTATATATATAATATTAAAAATTTTAATATAAATATATATATATTTTTTTTTGTGTGTGGGTTTTTTTGGTGTGTGTGTGTGTTTTGGGTTGGGGGGGTGTGTGTTTTGTGTGTGTTTTTGTGGGGGATTTTTTTATTTGTTTTGGGGGAAAAATATTAAATTTTTATTATATTTTAATTTTTATATCTATATATTATATATAAAATTTTAAAATAAAAAATATATATATACCTAAAATATATATATTTTTAAAATAATATATATATTATAAAATATAATAATATAAAAAATATAATTTTAAAATATATATAATATATATATATATTTATATATATAAAATATATTTTATATATTATAAAAAAAAACAAACACACACAAAACACAAAACACATTTTTTGTGGGGGGGGTTTTATATATAGTTTATAAATATAAACATATTATTAATTTTATATATAAATGTATTTTATTTATAAAATATAAATATATAAAATATATAATTTTAAAATTTTATATAAATTTTATATTAAAAATATTATATTAAAATATATAAATATATATATTTTATATATATTATATATATAAAATATTATATTATATTATAAAATTTTATTTTATTATAATATATATAAAATATATATATATATATATAAATATATAGTATAAAATATATATATACACACACACACCCTTGGAAAACACACACACCACACACACACACACACACAACACACCACACACACACACTCTCTCTCTCTCCTCTCTCTCTCTCCTCCTCCCCTTTTCCCTCTCCTCTCTCTCTCCTTTTCCTCTCCCTCTTCCACTTTTCTCTCCTCTCCTCTCTCTCTCCTCCCCTCTTCCCCTTTTCCCCCCTTTGAAAAAAGCCCCGAAAGGGATATCCAAATTTTTCCCCCACGGCCCCAAACCAAAAACCAAAATTTCGACCGCGAGGGGGGTTCGGCCCCAATGGGGAGGTTTAACCAGGATCAATAGCCTAACTTAAAAGCCCATCAAAAGATACACTTTTCCCCTATTTGTTTTTCCTTTTTTTTGGGAAACAACGGCGCCATATGTTTGGAAAAAAAACGGGGAGCTTAAAAATTTTTGAATACATTTTTTGCGTTTCAAACTGTGACATTTCAGAGTAAAATAATGACCCGCCAGTGAAGTAGACAGTGCAATTTGGGAATGTCACCGACGTGGGTTGTATCCCTGGGGTAGCATTCCACATGGACAGCAATGAAACAATTATTTTATTTTTTTATCTTTGACATCACAGATATATTATGTAAATTGCGTCTGACCATGACGAAGTTTGAATGTATATGGCCTAGCCAGGATTTTTATTTTCACCGGAGCTTTGGAAAACACGCCAGGATAAGGGTCTTTGTTGACTTAAACTTTTTGTCTTATAATGATGGCTACATATACAACTGATAGATAGAGAGAGAGAGAGATAGCATATATACATATGCAATATGCATGCCTACTGCCAACGAACAAGGCGTAATTAGAGTAATTTGCCTTGTGTTACTTTCTCATTCATTCGAAAGAAGATTCTTTATTTTTCAAACATATGATAAGTAGCATTTGCGGACTAAGTGATTTTACTTAGGGAAGTGGAAAGGTTGTGGGTATGGGAAAAACAATATCTAAAATCTACATATAACAAGAAACGATGACATTTAGAAGTTTAAGCCTTAATTATATCAATGTACTGCTTGTGTCGGGAAATTTGATCAAATTCTGTTTGTTAGAGGAGGAAGAGAAGAGGAAGGAAGAGAAGGAAGAGAAAGGAAGGAGGAGAGGAAGAGAAAGGAAGGAGGAGAGGAAGAGAAAGGAAGGAGGAGAGGAAGAGAAAGGAAGGAGGAGGAAGAGAAGAGGAAGGGGAGGAGGAAGAGGAGGAGGAAGAGGAGGAGGAAGAGAAGAGGAAGAGGAGGAGGAAGAGAAGAGGAAGAGGAGGAGGAAGAGAAGAGGAAGAGGAGGAGGAAGAGAAGAGGAAGAGGAAGAGAAGAGGGAGAGGAGGAGGAAGAGAAGAGGGAGAGGAGGAGGAAGAGAAGAGGAAGAGGAGGAGGAAGAGAAGAGGAAGAGGAGGAGGAAGAGAAGAGGAAGAGGAGGAGGAAGAGAAGAGGAAGAGAAGAGGAAGGGGGGAGGAAGGGAAGAGGAAGGGTGGAGGAAGCGAAGAGGAAGGGTGGAGGAAGCGAAGAGGAAGGGTGGAGGAAGCGAAGAGGAAGGGTGGAGGAAGCGAAGAGGAAGGAAGAGGAGGAAGAGAAGAGGAAGGAAGAGGAGGAAGAGAAGAGGAAGAGGAGGAAGAGAAGAGGAAGAGGAGGAAGAGAAGAGGAAGGAAGAGGAGGAAGGGAAGAGGAAGGAAGAGGAGGAAGAAAAGAGGAAGGAAGAGGAGGAAGAGAAGAGGAAGGAAGAGGAGGAAGAGAAGAGGAAGGAAGAGGAGGAAGAGAAGAGGAAGGAAGAGGAGGAAGAGAAGAGGAAGGAAGAGGAGGAAGAGAAGAGGAAGGAAGAGGAGGAAGAGAAGAGGAAGGAAGAGGAGGAAGAGAAGAGGAAGGAAGAGGAGGAAGAGAAGAGGAAGGAAGAGCAGGAAGAGAAGAGGAAGGAAGAGGAGGAAGAGAAGAGGAGGAAGGGGAGGAAGAGAAAGAGGAAGGAAGAGGAGGAAGAGAAGAGGAAGGAGGAGGAAAAGAAGAGGAAGGAAGAGGAGGAAGAAAAGAGGAAGGAGGAGGAGGAAGAGAAAGAGGAAGGAGGAGGAGGAAGAGAAAGAGGAAGGAGGAGGAAAAAGGAAGGAGGAGAGGAAGAGAAAGGAAGGAGGAGAGGAAGAGAAAGGAAGGAGGAGAGGAAGAGAAAGGAAGGAGGAGGAAGAGAAGAGAAAGGGAGGAGGAGGAGGAAGAGAAAGGGAGGAGGAGGAGGAAGAGAAGAGAAAGGGAGGAGGAGGAGGAAGAGAAGAGAAAGGGAGGAGGAGGAGGAAGAGAAGAGGGAGAGGAGGAGGAAGAGAAGAGGAAGGAGAGGAGGAAGAGAAGAGGAAGGAAGAGGAATAAGAGAAGAGGAAGGAGAGGAGGAAGAGGAAGGAAGAGGAAAGAGAAGAGGAAGGAAGAGGAGAGAAGAGGAAGGAAGAGGAGGAAGAGAAGAGGAAGGAAGAGGAGGAAGAGAAGAGGAAGGAAGAGGAGGAAGAGAAGAGGAAGGAAGAGGAGGAAGAGAAGAGGAAGGAAGAGGAGGAAGAGAAGAGGAAGGAAGAGGAGGAAGAGAAGAGGAAGGAAGAGGAGGAAGAGAAGAGGAAGGAAGAGGAGGAAGAGAAGAGGAAGGAAGAGGAGGAAGAGAAGAGGAAGGAAGAGGAGGAAGAGAAAGGAGGAGGAAGAAGAGGAAGGAAGAAGAGGAAGAGAAGAGGAAGGAAGAGGAGGAAGAAAGAAAAGGAAGGAAGAGGAGGAAGAAAGAGGAGGAAGAAAGAGGAATAAGAAAGAGGAGGAAGAAAGAGGAGGAAGAAAGAGGAAGAGAGAAGAGGAGGAAGAAAGAGGAGGAAGAAAGAGGAAGAAGAAAGAGGAAGAGAGAAGAGGAGGAAGAAAGAGGAGGAAGAAAGTAGAGGAAGAAAGAGGAGGAAGAAAGAGGAGTAAGAGAGAAGAGGAGGAAGAAAGAGGAAGGAAGAGGAG
>NW_028234430.1:16882566-16885066 GCF_977035675.1 Penaeus japonicus
TATTGTAGAGTTCCTGCATACGATCATGAGGAACGAAACAGCCAGAGAAAACCACATGAAGCGGAGAGGCACACACACAACAATGAAGGAAAAAAAGCGGGAAAACCCCAGAAGATGCTGAAAGCCTTTTCGCTATATTGCTTCTTCACGGCAAGGAAAAACAATTCGTTCAGCATGAATCCCTCACTTGCACGGGATCACAAGACCGATGGGGAAGGAGTAAAGGCTGGACAGATTGTGAACGATGGAGAAGCTTGGCGTTCCATGTTGCCGAGGTCCTCCTGCATAGGGCGCAACGATGGAAAGATACATGGAATAAATGTCTATCTATTAGTCTCTCTCTAGTTGTTTGCCATTATATATATATATATATATATATATATATATATATATATATATATATATATATATGTATATCTATCTATCTATATCTATATCTATATCTATCTATCTATCTATCTATCTATCTATCTATCTATCTATCTATCTATCTATCTATCTATCTCTCTCTCTCTCTATATATATATATATATATATATATATATATATGTATAGAGAGAGAGAGACAGAGAGATATAAAGATAAATATGTATACGTACGTATATATATATATATATATATATATATATATATATATATATATATATATATATATATATACATATATACACACACACACACACACACACACACACACACACACACACACACACACACACACACACACATATATATATACATATATATATATATTATATATATATATATATATATATATAAACAATCAAACAAACACACACACATGATAATGATAATAGTGTTAATGACGATGATAGTAATAATAGTGATAATGATAAAAGAAATATAATAATGATGATGAGAATAATGATGATAGTGACGATGATAATGATAATGATAATATCGATATTAATGATAATGATAATGAAAAGGAAAACAAAGGATAATGATGATGATAATAGATACTGTTAATAAGAATGATAATGATAGTAACAATAATGATAACGGTAATGATAATGATAACGATAATGGTAATGATAATGATAATGGTAATGATAATGATACAGCAATGCTAATGATGATAATAACAATAATGACAATGATAAAGATGATAATGATAATAACAACAACAATGATAGTAATGATGATAAGGGCAATAATAATGATACCGTTGATAATAATAATAATGATAATTATAATCATGATGATAATAGTAATAAAGATGTTAATGATAATGGTATCATTGATAACAATGATTTAGGGTATTAAAGACGTTATGTAAATTCCTTAATTTATTTTGTGTGTAACGTATACATCAGTGAAATGCCAATAAAATTTGATAAAAAACAATCTTAGCCTAAAATATGTACATTAACAAATAATGAAGAGGGTGATCAGAGAACATAATCAGTTCAGTCCCGGTTGTTACCTTGTCAGTTTGACTTTTCGTTTTCCTATGAATGGTCTATCCACACCGGGTTGATGTGTCTTTGTATTCGGACATTTGCGTGTTTTCCTTCCAACAGGGCGTATGAAGGCAAAAATATATCAATTGCACTGATTACTACACTTACGTGGGACAGAGTTTCTATAAGTGCATTTTCGCTGTCCGGATTTTTTTTTTTTTTTTTTTTTTGGGGGGGGTAAGATATGTTACATACTCGTATATCTGTCGGTCTGTTCAGTGCTACCTTGAGGCACTATAAAATAACTGTAACGTTAATGGATATGATGGCCGGGTATGATACTGATACAATTAATTAGCATGGATGAAGTGAACATACTGAACTTCCTATCCTTCTCCACTTCGCCATACCCTACACTTGCAAGTGTACAGTATCATTTTTCTAGTCACAGAACACCTAGCAGTGACGTGCTACCCTACACTGTGAAACAAGGACACAAGAGTGGCAAATGTAAACACTGTAACCTAAGACTATCCCATCTCAAACTGATAGCCTCTGTAAACAGTTTTTTTTAACACAATTGAGTTTAATTTCAAATTACTAGATATGATTCAGTAGGAAAATGTTGCAAATACAACTGAATGGAATGAATGAAGAGAGACCTTACGTAACAATACAAAATAAGTATCTGTCAATGTTAAAGAGAGAACAAAATTAGCAACTCTTATCTCTGCTCAGGATGACGATGACGATCAGTAAGTGGACAATCAAGAAACGGAATAATGACCAAATACGACAATGGACTTTTGAAAATTGACCAACGACATCCTGTTGTTTCATTTACATATGCCTCATGCAATCACGAGAAAAGTTGAGCTCCTACAAAATTCTGAGAAAAAAAGGCTCTTTTTGTACAACAGAACTGACTACACGATTACTCCTTGGGAAAAAAATCAGACTGGTCCTCCGGAATTTCCGCAGCTCAGCAAAATAAGAATCAAGAAAGGTGTGTGTGTGTGTGGGGGGGGGGGAGAAGTAAGCCAACGGTCTTTGCTCTGAATCGGATTGTAACGACG
>NW_028234430.1:16905066-16907566 GCF_977035675.1 Penaeus japonicus
TTTCTCTCTCTCTCTCTCTCTCTCTCTCTCTCTCTCTCTCTCTCTCTCTCTCTCTCTCTCTCTCTCTCTCTTTCTCTCTCTCTCTTTCTCTCTCTCTCTTTCTCTCTCTCTCTCTTTCTCATCTCTCTCTCTCTCATCTCCCTCTCTCTTTCTATCTCTCATCTCTTTCTCTCTCATCTCTCTGTATCTCTCTCTGTGAGGATTATATAATATGCTTATATATGATATTAAATACAGGAATAGATCATATACAAATACCATTTGAATATCGCTCTCTAACTAGCGGGGCAATCGCCGGGTCAGGTCGGGTCAACTTTGACGGATAGGTGATTCACACATAGTTGCCTTCCCAAGTACCTAGACCTTCAAAAAGAGCTTAATACCTTTGACTGTCACGCCTCTTTCATTCCAGACAACCTTCCCGCATAACCACCGTTGGGGACAGCGTATGCGCCCCTCTTCCATATAAGCAGGACATCTGGAACATACAGACAGACCGGGATCGATTGCGCTACCACTGACGCATGATTTCTCTGACTGTTTATACGTGTTGTGATAGTGTTAATTACTGTGATCATTGTGCTGTAGTGTATATGTATATCTATCGTGTACCATAACGTCAGACTATCTGCGTTATGGAATAAACCTGAACTGTACATACCCTGTGTCTGACATCAATACCTTATTTGTGTGGGTTATTAGTCCAATAGACTAAGACACCCATTACTCTCTCTCTCTCTCTCTCCCACCATCTCTCTCATCTCTCTCTCTCTATCTATCTCTAACTGTCTCTCTCTCCCACCATATCTCTCGCAACTTTCCGTCATGATATGCCATGAGATTATTCACTTTCCACCCCTCTCTCTCCTAACCCTGTCCGTATTCATCACATCCTGTTTGCCTTTCGCTCTTCGCTCAGTGAAGAAATGTTTATTATCGTCTCTCATTTGTTTTCTTTTTGATCACTGTAAGTGTCTGACGGAACTAAACCGTCTGGATGCCATGAGCAAGAGAACTTATGGTTACTGAGTCTGTGTAATCCACTGTTAGGGATAAAGGGTTAGGTGGAGTCTTGACTTTGACTTGAGATTCCACTTACCACTTTAAAGTGATTATATTAGAATGATGGTTATATGCAATAATGTATACGCTTTGTTCTTTGTAATTGAAGTGAGTACACCCGTGCTCACCTATGTTATATACCTATATGATGCACTCCAATACGGAATTGTTTGATATCAATAGAAGTTATGCTAGTTTTGACAGAGAGCTGAGTCTGCGATATACCTTTACAGTCGGGTGACAGCATATGTAATACATTTGTAATCACTCTTGTGAGGTAAAGCGCAGAAATGCAGAAAACTGTCTCTCTATCTGTCTTTTTTCATTCATTGGCTTCGCACACAATCTGTTCATTTATGTTCTATATCTTTAATAATAACTCAGTGCTTCCACAAGTACCACGAGGGCCTAATTTTGAACCTGCACGTAGGCATCGTATACATGATCTCCATCTCACTCTGTATTTTGATCTTCATGTCATCGCGCATCGTGTTTTTGGCAGCGACTTTTTATTGAAAGAGAATCGACGCTGCCTTCCCTTCAGGAGCCGTGAACCTACAGACGAAACGCTGTGTCAGTTTCCCTACGTCTGCGCCGGGACTCGCGCCAAGATATCGCCGGCACGCGGTGCGCCTATACATGCGAGGCAGCTGAGGAACGGAAGGGAGACTGCGCTTTGGTAGTCTTTGCTCAACTCTCATTCTCATCAGACACTCGTGAAAGAAGAATTAAAGAATTATCATACTTTTATAAGATGACATGAAAAAGGCCCAGCGCAGTGAATACATACAGGAATTAGAATAGATATTACTATTTAAATATGCGAATATAGATTCTTTCATATGTGCAATAACACACGCGTATACATATATGTATATCCATTTACAATCTTAAATCCTTTATACAATCATTCTTTCAGCAGAGGAACCCTCGGTTGCGTGCGCGACCGAAAAAATTAACATCTGGCAACTGCTGTAATCATTTCACATTCCTTGAAATGTGTCTGCATTACATTCCGCATTGCAACAAAAGCTTAACTGAATTAAACAAGACCTATAAAATCATAACATGCGTGAACTGACGATTACTTCATATTTCTGAAAATATCTATACAAGCTCTAGACTAAACACAACGCCTTTTCCAGGGGTGTCCACATACAGCTGTTCGAACGAAGTATCAAACATTGGGCGCGTGAATTAGTCAGTTATTAAGCCCGTAATTTTCTCAGTATCATGAATGTTTTATCGTTTTTTTTTGAAATATTGCGACTCAGAATGGATGTGGACACGGAATGCGGGTCCAGAGGAATCGATGACCGCGATGACCATTTATTCTCCCGTCCCTCCTCTTCAGCAGATGGCAGAAATTTGCAACATAAGAACACTCCCGCACGGACACACACACATACCCCCCCCACACACACACACATCTGAAAAG
>NW_028234430.1:16940066-16942566 GCF_977035675.1 Penaeus japonicus
AGTGATAATAGTAATGGTATCGATAAAGGTGGGGGTGACAGAAATGGTAATGATGATGGTGATGATAGTGATTATATTGATGATGCTGAAGATAATGACTATGGTGATGATAATAACATTAATAATAATAATAACAATAACAATAATGATAATGATAATAATGATAACAATTATAGGGATAATGATAATAATTCATCATTGTTTCATTGCAATTGTTATTGTCTTTTCAAACTGGACATCTACTTTTTTCTGCCCATGTCATCACAGATCTTAAGCTCGTTGTCTCTACAAATTGGTAAAGCTGCACCTATATAATAAAGAAATAAACATAGCACGTAAACATCAGATCCTTTATCTCGCATATTTCGTAATGACTTTGATGAGAAATGTTGCATCGTGATTTTTCCTATTCATTGTACACAAATCCGCCACCTCAGCCATCGAACTGGTCCCGCCAGCCCGACCATTAGAAAATTCTGCACATACCGCCGCGCGATTCATTTTAAGAGCGACCGACTTTGCGTCATCTCTTGAGGGAAAAAAACGTTGTGTTGCTTGACGTGTTCAAGTGTCATGTTTCTCTCATAGACGGATGGAACAACTTTGCTACATGCATTTATTTATGGAAAAGGGTGTGTTCCTAAGCTCTAGTTCATTGATTCTTTTATTTAGTGTAACCTGATGAGTCGAAAGACGGACATGTTCATTACGAGTGTTCTAGGTAACTCTATAAAGAAATGTATGTGGAGAACATAACATAAAGGGAATGTGAAAGAAAGAGCGGAGATAGAGAGAGCAAACAGCGAAGCAGGCAAATAGTTCTGTCGATGGGACGCACGGCTCCAGATCTTTCCATCCGCGCCACATTTCGGTCCAAATTTCCCCGTCCGCCATCCGCCGCATCCTCCTCCGCCTCCTCCGCTGATCCGCTCAGCTCGGCACAGGTCAGGGGAATGGGGTCAGCCACGGGCGTCCCGTACATCATCATGCACCGCCACGTGCTCGCGGCCGGAGATACGCAACCGCAAATGCATCCTTGCCTGCGGTCGACAGCGTGTCCGGAACCTTGGTTTCACAGGCGACCTGTCCTCAGGGGAGAAGAGGGCGGAGGAGATCAAGAGAAGGAGGAATACTGAAGAAGGAACGCGATTCCTAGAGCAACCGGGATCCTTTCATTGCGATCAACTTGTCTCTAATCCGGAGAGAGTGTCGTCTTGTCAACCCCCTGCAATCACCGTGTTTCATTCGAGGGTCAAGGGTTAAAGAGGCACCCTGTAAGCAAAAGGGACAAGTCATACTGGGGGCGTGTTGGCGATGCCGGCAGCGCAGGAGGAAAGTGGCCACACTAACTCCACGTCATGGGCGGAGTCCTGAACAACCACCGAGAACTTGCTCGGTGTGCTTATAGCACTTCTTCGTTTTGTTGGTGATCGTCACAGCATTTTTATATGATTTATTTATTCTGCGCTGGGTAAGTCATCAACCTTCCGATGGCGGCTAATTATTATCCAGTTAGGATAACATGTCTCCAGGAACGACCACAAACCCTGCGATTTCCCCCCATCACACGCGGCTGATCCAGACAGCATGTTTGCCATCGCCACATAACGGTCACTTAGACGCCGTCACGAACTTTCTATTACTGACGCATACACACGGACAAAGAAGAATAGGAGTCCTCAGACGGGAAATGAAAGAGTGAAAAAAGAGTGGAAAGCTATGATACGAGACATATCTCTAACCCATTGCAAGAGGAAGTCAGGTTGAGCTCATGGGGTCATTGCATGATCATGCTGGTCAGAAAGCTCATTTAAAAGCAACTCTCTGTGTAAGACAGCGTGCCTGGACGATCACTAACACTTTACTGACTTGGTGGGCGAGAGCACTGGGTCGTGGATCACTATCTGCGACGCGGGCGTTGAAGTCTCCCGCGCTCATTCATCCCTCGAAAATAGTTCTCGAATCTCTGTCGTTATCAATATCACACTACTTTCGTTATAAGGATGGATTAAAAGGTATGGTGATTATTATCTTCATGATCATCATCATCGTTATCATTATCGTCATTATCATCATTACTATTACCATTCTTATCTTTGCAGTAGAAACGGTAGTGGTTGTAATAGTAGTGGTAATGATAGTGGTAGCAGTTGTGGTGGTGGTAATAGTAGGGATAGCAGTAGTGTGTGTTTTTATCATTATTATTATCATTGTAATCATCATTATTATGTTCATAATGATAATGAATATCTTTATCATTATCCTTATCAGGAAATCATCATTATCATTAACACTTACAATGAGGATACATATAATAGCAACAATATCAATTTTAATTGTGATAATGAGGATAGAACAGCAATCATAATTATTCTAATAGGTGAATGATGGTGATGCCAATAACAGTAGTAGTAGTAATTTATGTACTTTCTGTACATAATTGGAAGAACAAGAATTGCAATAATGACCAGGTTAATGGCAACAGGGAATGATAATAACA
>NW_028234430.1:16945066-16947566 GCF_977035675.1 Penaeus japonicus
AGAGAGAGAGAGAGAGAGAGAGAGAGAGAGAGAGAGAGAGAGAGAGAGAGAGAGAAAGAGAAAGGAGAAAGGAGAAAGGAGAAAGGAGAAAGAGAAAGAAAGAGAGAGAGAAAATGAGAGAGGATACAGAGATAGACATATTTATAGAGTCTATCCGTAACAAGTATGTGAATTTCAGATCTCAGCACTTATAATCAACTCCACATGAAAAGGTTCCGTTACTTGCCACTTGCGTTGTAAGTGGGTCTCCGAATTACAATGCATCGGATCAAAATTGATGCTGATCAGAGCCATGGAGTGATATATAATGTGGCAAGAGCAATGGACCTCAGCATATTCCATGTGACAGACGGGTGGAAACGCACTCGGGAAGCAGCATGAGACTGGTAGATCGAAGACTGTTGATTACCTCTTGTCACTCTGAGGGCAGCGGTTGTCGTCTCATTTGACGTCAGGGATTTGATTTCTTTCTCTCCAAGTCGTTATTTGAATTTTTCTTTTGATAGATCTTCATAATTATCTTTAGGAGTAAATAGTTGAATAGATAGATAAATAGATGGATAGATATTTATAAACATATAAACATACAGTATATATATATGTTCCTTGATTACTACCCCTCGGGCAGTAATCAAGGAACGGCCTGACGGGAACAGGCACGGGAAC
Organism: Penaeus japonicus; assembly: GCF_977035675.1. NCBI lineage: Eukaryota > Metazoa > Arthropoda > Malacostraca > Decapoda > Penaeidae > Penaeus > Penaeus japonicus. Next base: position 16,945,733 of record NW_028234430.1, read on the forward strand.
TTCTATCCGAAATCACCGGACCCACTGGGGTGTCGGGACGAGCTTAATAGGAAGAAATGTCTTGCCAGGACAGGATCCAAGTGCCGTGCTCACACAGGGGTTCGTGTCTCAACTCAATGACTTTCGCATAATTTGCAATCATGTTGCGCGCTGCCAGCAATCAACAATGATGCAACATTGATATATACAAATAAGTCAAGCTTTGTTTTTTTCCATTTCGACACTTGGTGAGTTTTCATATAATCTCTGTCAATCTATTTATCTATACGAGTGTGTAAGCGTGTATGAGTATATGTATGTATTTTTTTGCATGTACACCTATTTTTTTTTATAAGCATATGCACTTACACGTATGAGGCGATCATACCGCACCGCGTTCCAGCTCATTAGATCTGAGAGTATAGGTGAGATCACCACATATGTATTAATGCATGACTAACTACTTTTATCGTCAGTCATTCAAAACAATGAAAACGCGTCACTCAATCTGTATATTATAATTACCATAAAGATTGATATATAGATCAAGATGGTATTGACTAGTATGATGCACTTTATGATATCAGCAATGTATGTATGAATATATCTTTTGGTATCAATGTTATCAATAGTGATAGTAGTATTAATTATGATAAGACGATTATCAGCACCATAATGATAATGAAGTTGACAATTGATAAAGACAATTGGAAAATAATGCTTATTACTTTTTTTTTACCAATAAAACTGACATTAATGAGTCATACCGTACATTGTCTCTCTTCCCTCTCAACTCTCTCCCTTGTCCTTTGTCTCTTTCTATCATAATTGCTGTCCTCTCACTCGCTCTCCTCCGCGTCGGTTTTCACACTCCTCTCGTGTTCTTCTCTTGTTTCTCCTGAATCTCCCTCTTTCTCCTCTCAATAATGATATTGATAATGATAAAAATGAAGATGGTACTAACAATGTTATCATCATAACAGAATAGTCTTGATAACGAGGAAACTGATAATGATAACGCAAGATATAACGATAACTGCGTTAGACTACAGTAACCAATAGTCTCAAACAAGAAATAATATGAAATAATGATAACCAGTAAAATAGCAACCATAAACACAACAATAACTATAATGATAACCATCTTCCTGACAGCACTTGAAACGAAGGTGATAGAAAGAACATGAACGCCGCCCACAGCAGGAACAATCAGCGTATGTGTTTGCGTTCCATCCACTGTTTGGTGAGATGAAGCTTCTTTCGAGAACAATCGATTGTTATCTGGTAATCGATCCTGGACGCCGAGATTAAAGCTTCCATTCGCCGCTCCACATTACCGTTGTATAAATAGGATGTGTTGATATGAATAGATTCTAGTCTAATAGCTTCAGACGTCCAACATCTCCAGCATCTCCAGCTCCTCCCCCTCCCCTCGCCTCCCCCCCCCCTTGAATCGTAAATTGGGGCAGGATCCACAAGTGCCTTAATGCGACCTAAATTAACATAATGATGCTTTGATAGTGTAACGGGGCTTTTGGCAGTCGAATTGTTTACTGTCATTATGTGATGACGAGAGTGAGTGGAGAAGAAAGAAAAAAAATTATATAATTATCATTATCTATTTTTATTCTACGATATGCAGGTTATGCCAAACATGGATAGGAAATGATTGAAGTTGCATCTGCAACACATCACACGTAACTAGAAGTTGTGCAATTAATTTCGTCCTATTATTCTAATTGCCAATTGTACACTGCCATTGTTGGTTTTAAATTGGCGCAAAATAAGACACAAGAATGTTCGACCCGAATAAGAAATGCCTTGTATCAGAAAGAGGAGTGTTATATAATTGTTT
>NW_028234430.1:17115066-17117566 GCF_977035675.1 Penaeus japonicus
TAAGAGACAACACGGATAGTTCGCTGTGACGTCATCAGTCAGTAACATCACGAGGAACACGATTATAATTTTCTGTTGCTTTTGCCATACATTTCAGTATTTCTTGTAGATAAGGAAATGAAATGTATTAGTTTTATATAATACAGGTTTTCTACATCATCATCTCACTTCTGATGGATCAACGATTTATTGGACGAATGCCTAGATAGAGAAACCGGGTTAGTATTCAGGGAAGAAATCAGGAAGTATTTTGCATTTTGAATTTGACAAGTTTATTGAGACGAGTGGTTACATACACCTCAAAAGGATAAGGTAACATAGATTATCCCCACCCCAATATTAGTCCCTCTTTGGGCTCACATATCTTTTACAAAACTTTACAGCTATATCAACATGTTTAAATAAATACATTACAGATGACGGATTAATCACAATGCTTACATATCATTAGAGCGACATGATAGTATAAATTATCACCTTCACCATGCTAAGTCCTCTCCTGAGGTTACATAAGTACATACAAGGGTGGGAAGGGAAGCCTCAGTTGGGACCCAGGGATATGGGATGGACTGGTCATTGGCAATGTGTTCCCTTGAATATTTTTAGTGTGTTAGGGGATTAAAACTTGCAAAAATGGATGAAAAGAATTTATGTATATATCTGTATTACAAATATTTACTGCGTGCATGGAGAATGCAGAGTATATGAATTTTGTAAGTTTTAGCTATTTTAGCTATATGGCAACTGCGCATTACTGAGTTATGATTGATTAAATCCAACATGACTGATGGCATGAGATACATATAGATGTTCAAGGTATTAATTCAGTAATATATTTGAGTGTGCAGATTTGCAAAGAACCCTCACATATAAATCCCAAACATGCCGATTTCCGCAATACAATCACACAAAGACAACCATGTACCCTGATTGCATGCAAACAAACACCAGGCTTTGAATACTCATTCTTTCTCTCAATTCAAGAATATAAAAAGACATCTGACAGTGTATGTGCAAATAAAAGAGATCATGATAATTTACTGCATGTAAAACATGTGGACAGTATTCAAAATAGCTTTCATCAAAGTTGACACCAACAATTCGTTTGTTTCCTCTCTTTTCCCACAAACAACATGTGCAGGCACCCACCACTGAGTTATCTTCTAGTGTACTTAAACAACTGCAGACCACTTGTGAATCTATATACCCATGGGATTGATGAGTTTAAAGCTGTTGATGGCTTTTAGTATATTTCTGCTGTAATAATTCAATATATATGAAGGAAGACTTTCCCATTCCACCTGCTTGCTTCTGCAAAACTCACCATCTTTGGATGGTGTAGGCTATATTTTATCTGATCCTCGGCACTGAGAAGTGTATTGAAGAAATCTCTCTTCGACCTTCGCTACAGATATCTCCTATTTTATCATCGGTCGTCAAGTCCAGCTCGACTGGATTGCGCCAAGAGGGAATTTGAGGAGTTCTAACAACTAAATTCTATGGAAATTTCGGAATTTGTAGGAGACTGTGAAATTCTTTGTTGTCTCATGTAGCAAATCAAGTTAATGTAGTGACACTGGCAAGAAATAAGTGGTTCCCCACCCTCAGCATGTAGAGACTGCATATGTGAAGGCCTTAAGGCCCCTGTGCATTTTCTGACTTTATCATGAGCGGAATTCAACATTTTGGGAACTATATTTTGCCTAATGATTTTGCTATGCATCATTTCCATAGGTAATCTTGTTCCCAAATAGTGTTTGGTAAAGCTGCAGATGTGTCATGTGGTCTGTTCCCCATGGCATGCGAGAAGGAACACGCAAATTGTCAAGTGTCTTTACTACCTTTAAACTACATTAGTCTTGGGCAAAAAAATACACAATTTCATCTCTTGGACAAAGTGCAGTGGATTTGCTCCTAAAAAGTGGACTGAAATTTTCTCCACTAGGCTTATTGGATGGGACCTGAAATGTGTCGTATGTTGCCCACAGAACAACCTGATTTAATGCTGTATACATTTGTACTTACACATCCTGTAAGCTTCCCTCAAAGCGATGCATTGGAATGTAGAGGCTACAGAAGACAGCCCTTTGGAATAGCCTTGACAATGTGATTGCTAGCAGTGGCTAACAGAGTCACATTTAGGACACTCCCATGTGTGAGCCCTTCTAGCTCATTATACCTGTTTTAAAGGTGTATAGGAATTACAAGGTAAGTGGGATATCCATTGATATGGGGTATGGCAGAACTGCCGGGCAAATTCCTTTTCCCTGCATAACAGGTCGTTTGAACTTCTGTTAATGCTCTACTGAAGAACGACACTAGATATGATACTCTTCTGACTGGCACAGGGTATAATAGAGTAGTCTAAGGTGCTTCCGAAATCTGCTATGAAATTAGCTAGCTCATTTGTATCATCAGTTCCATTTGTGATAATTTTTCCTATATTGTATATCACGTAATTTAACAAATGTACTCTTCCCAGCAATCACGTGCACCTTGT
>NW_028234430.1:17122566-17130066 GCF_977035675.1 Penaeus japonicus
GCCTTTACAGAATCTCAGATTTTTGGTATTCGACAGATCTAGTGAAGGAAAGAAATGGGGTTTTGCCAACGGTGTCAATTACCAGTCTTGTTGTAAATTTGGTATGATGATCATGCATGAATCATTTCTTAAAGATAGAAGAACCTGTAAATATTTTACTTCACTGTAATGTTAATGCATAAACGTGTATTCTCTTTAATTATGATATTGTGCCTAGTTTAACTCGAAGAGTTTAAAAGAAACTGACTTAATTAAGGGCTAGAATGCTCCTTTCCTTACATACTTCAATAAGTGTGATCAACTGTCCTACTACTGCTAATTATCATAACACCAAGATAATAACAATGACAATAGTGAAAATATTAATGAAAATACCAACTGGAAAAGAAGACATCCATTTTGACGCAGATCATTAATTACCATGCCCACCTCTGCTCCACAGTGGTGGCTGGAAGGAGTGATGGAGTTCCTGACGATTCACCAGCAGCCCACCATGTGTCAGGCCTTCGTCGCTGGAGACTATGCCCTTGCCATGGAGGCGCTGCCGGAGGAGACGGTGAAGCAGCACGCGGTGTGGCTTCTAGCCAACGCCACGGGGCAGGCGGTGCCAGCCCCCACCTTCTTCAGGAGGTCAGTGCGCCTTCCCGAGTCACGGTAGTGGCTGTGCTTCCTCGGCAGTGCTCTGTCTCGCCTCCTTGACTCACCCCGCCCTCCCTCGGCAGGACCCAGTGGGGGCTGGACGAGTTCATGGAGGGGTCCTACAACTCCTACGTGACCGTGAAGGGCGCCAAGAAGATCATGAAGAAGCGTAAACAGCTCGCCAAACCAATGGTCAAGAACGGCAAGCCGGTGAGGTTGTGACAGCCATGTCATTCGGAAATAGTTTAGATTACGAAGAAACCATGTGCGGATAATGGTCCTTTAAACTTTTCATTAATATATCTGCTGTTTATATATACATATGTATGTGTGTGTATATATATATATATATATATATATATGAGAAGATGGTAGAATGCAGTAACGCATTTTTAATATATACAAATATTTACCTCCCTGACCGGGACTCGAACCCGCGCCATAAGATCGACAGGCACGGTTGATACCGCTCGGCTACACGACTCGTCAAAAGAGATGTTCAACCAGACGCCTTATGAGATGTCATGGACATTACCTATGTGTTCTTATCAGAACAGTGATAGCGAATTTTTACGAACATCTCCCGCGAGCGCTCGGCAGCCACGGAATCACAAATTCAAGTCCCAAATCAAGTTACCAAGGTTATATGTGTGAGAAGATGGTAGAATGCAGTAACGCATTTTTAATATATACAAATATTTACCTCCCTGACCGGGTCGACAGGCACAGTTGATACCGCTCGGCTACACGACTCGTCAAAAGAGATGTTCAACCAGACGCCTTATGAGATGTCATGGACATTACCTATGTGTTCTTATCAGAACAGTGATAGCGAATTTTTACGAACATCTCCCGCGAGCGCTCGGCAGCCACGGAATCACAAATTCAAGTCCCAAATCAAGTTACCAAGGTTATATGTGTGAGAAGATGGTAGAATGCAGTAACGCATTTTTAATATATACAAATATTTACCTCCCTGACCGGGACTCGAACCCGCGCCGTAAGATCGACAGGCACGGTTGATACCGCTCGGCTACACGACTCGTCAAAAGAGATGTTCAACCAGACGCCTTATGAGATGTCATGGACATTACCTATGTGTTCTTATCAGAACAGTGATAGCGTAAAAATTCGCTATCACTGTTCTGATAAGAACACATAAGTAATGTCCATGACATCTCATAAGCCGAGCGGTATCAACCGTGCCTGTCGATCTTACGGCGCGGGTTCGAGTCCCGGTCAGGGAGGTAAATATTTGTATATATTAAAAATGCGTTACTGCATTCTACCATCTTCTCACACATATAACCTTGGTAACTTGATTTGGGACTTGAATTTGTGATTCCGTGGCTGCCGAGCGCTCGCGGGAGATGTTCGTAAAAAATTCGCTATCACTGTTCTGATAAGAACACATAGGTAATGTCCATGACATCTCATAAGGCGTCTGGTTGAACATCTCTTTTGACGAGTCGTGTAGCCGAGCGGTATCAACCGTGCCTGTCGATCTTACGGCGCGGGTTCGAGTCCCGGTCAGGGAGGTAAATATTTGTATATATTAAAAATGCGTTACTGCATTCTACCATCTTCTCACACATATAACCTTGGTAACTTGATTTGGGACTTGAATTTGTGATTCCATGGCTGCCGAGCGCTCGCGGGAGATGTTCGTAAAAAAATCGCTATCACTGTTCTGATAAGAACACATAGGTAATGTCCATGACATCTCATAAGGCGTCTGGTTGAACATCTCTTTTGACGAGTCGTGTAGCCGAGCGGTATCAACCGTGCCTGTCGATCTTACGGCGCGGGTTCGAGTCCCGGTCAGGGAGGTAAATATTTGTATATATATATATATATATATACATATATACATAGAGAGAGAGAGAGAGAAAGAGAAAGAGAAAGAGAGAGAATCGTTGTGTGTACACACACACACACACACACACACATATATATATATTGTTTGTGTGTGATTACACTTTGTTGATTAGCAGATGTATGCAAAGTCGTAAACGCATTTTAAACGTGCAGTCCATTATCGTTATTTCCCTCCGAGACTCATCTGGAAGCGCTCCGGCAGGTGCTGCTGTGGGCGGGCGAGGCCACGAGCGACAAGCGCTACGGCACCGTGGACGGGGCGATGGACACGGGCGAAAAGCAGGCCTTCAGGGTCATCGACTACATGGATGCCAACGCAGAGTAGTCGCTATGACAACCGCATGATCACGAGGTTTCGACGTGTATCATAATGCTCTAATGATAGCAAGATATTTTTGTATGTTAAGCCGTGGTCAGATAGTGAGAATTCACGCGAGGTCGCCACTCGAAAAGGCCGCAGTTTCCACTTCCAAATTCTTGGAAATCAATAGTTACTACGATTGAAATTGCTGAAACCTAGAGATATAAAAAGCATGCTTTTAGATATATAAGCTTGCGAATATAATAGAATTGACTTTCTTCCTATATATGGTGTAATACCCGGAAACACGTAAAGTATATTGTAGCAAAAGTTGATAGAGTCGGCACTAAATACCTATTCATTCATATCTCTTCACTGCGGAGTTTCAGTTGATTGTTGAAAAAGGCATTTGTCTTCGCAAGTGATATTCTCTTCTATCACGGTTTGCCTTATTATTGCTTGACTAATTATTACCTTATTACTTTAGTGTTAGTTCTAGTTACAGCATTGCACATCGAGTAATCCTAAGTATGGCAGCATTGCGGGTGCCAGTGTGACCACAGCTTTAGTCTGTTTGGTGCGAATTCTGGGTATCTTGCATGATATTACGGATGTGGTTATTCATGCAACATTTCTTCATGCACTTGTATATTTACATCTTCTCACATGACAATTTCTTCATTACTATTTTTATCAAAAACATATTTTTATTTGGATAGGTATTAGAAATAATCCGTAATGAGTTTCAGTTACGAAAGTAATATTGCTTCATGATTGGTTGATTTTGCGTGAAATAAATTGCACGATTCACTGTGAGTATCCCATCCTGAAGGAGTTATCGAATGAAAGGAGTGGAAATGGAGTCACATGGACTTCCTTGTCGTTATTTTGATGTTGATGTTATCATTGCCATTCGTTACCTGCACCACCACCACCTGCAGTGGAGAAAGATAGAAAACAGTAAACAGCAAGGCAGTTTTGTAGAAAAGATAGTTCCCTGTGCTTTGCTCTAAAAAAAAAAAAAAAGATCGCTGTACAACTTGACGGTAGATGGTGAGAAGATTCATACCCAATAATAACTATAATAATAATAAATATTCCAAACACAGAACAATACAAATATTTATCGGTAAAAAAATAGCTAAGTTAAATGCATTAAAAGACCTTCACTAATGGAAATCCTGTCAGATGATGAGGCAGAGGCCGAAAGGATTACCTCTTCTGTACAAAAAGTTATTACTTAACATGAATATGCAAGGCGAATAGTAGCGGGGCATATCAGTATTCCTAAATACATCAGAAATATACTTTTAGTATTTGCACCACAAAATCGGTAAAATACATTAATAAATTTTCCTCAAAACCTATGTATGCAAGTGCGAATCTTAGGCCTAACACATGTAGATGGATGGATGATCAATCAGTTACAGCTGGCACGTCTCACGAGTTTGAACCGCGGTGTGACAGTTGGTATTGCCATGGCAGTGAACCTTTCCTGAGGCAAGACCCACGGCTTTTGTTTCCTACACAGTTTTCACAACTGACGTGAATTTCCAAATGATAACTGACATTCACATTCTTACATTTAGGCAAAACAATGACAGAAACAGAGTCAACTGAACAGAAAAGACAAAAAGATATTTCCTGCCAAGAACAAAAACCAGTGAGTAAGGCAACATCTCCCAGTTGCCACGTCAGTGATGCGGTTCCGTTCATCAGGACGAAATTCGGACGCCAGTGTCAAAGCACTCTGGATCCTTCTCCTCTTTTCTTTTCGGACAAGTGATGCGGCGCCCACGAGAATAAACTTACGTCCTCTTGAGACCTTCGTGGATGATCGTATTGACTGAAAAGCCCAAGTCTGCTCCTAACTAGTACAGCAGCTGTGTGCCGATCTTCATTTACCATTTCAACAGGAGGGATATGTTTTATGATTGAAGCGCTGCACCTGCCACCTGTGACTGGAAAACTTCCGCAAAGTGTGGCAGCATATGGATCACGGAAAGGGTGTAGTGCACCCAGGAATCAGCGAAGACAAAAATACGAGAATCATCCACCAAGCGCTTCAATCACCACGCCTCCCTCCGTCAGCTGTCACGAGACAAGAAAATATTGAACATCGGTACGGTGAATTAGATATACACAAGAAGGGCGTAAAATCTGATGTCTATTGTCAGAAGCGCTTGGAAACTGGGAACTGCTAATCAGGCTTAAGACAAAGCGAAAATATGATTAAAGATTGATTGCTTAGGAAGAAACTTATTAATAAAATCTGAAGCCATAAACGTAAAATAACAAAATCAGGATAACCAAATTCACAATACAAAATAAAATAAAGTTTGTACAGATATCAATAATTGTACATCCTGTAAGGGTATCCGTATTTCAATAGTGCATCTTTCAAATGACAGTGCTTCGTGAAGCGGGTTCATGAAATGAGGGCCAGGGATAGTGCACTAAAGAAAGAAATAAGAATGAAAAATAAGATAAAAAGTACTTCAGGTCCCCAAGGAGGAATGACTCTCCGCGAAGCCGTGGTTTATGTACTTGTTGCAATGCAGTTTGAATATTTGTTAAAATATGGCAGCACCCTTGGCATTTGGCAAAAGTATCTGACACAGTCACTTTTTTACAGCTTCGGTGTCGTGTCAGAAGTGCCGTTTTTGTATAGAAAATGCAAAGGAAATGCCAGGGAGAAGAATTAGGTGAAAATACTTGAGGATACAGAGAAAGAAAGGTGCATGGACAGAATCCAAACGAGACGGAATGAGAGAGAGGCAAGTAGGAGAGAGAGAGAGAGAGAGAGAGAGAGAGAGAGAGAGAGAGAGAGAGAGAGAGAGAGAGAGAGAGAGAGAGAGAGAGAGAGAGAGAGGAAGAGAGGCAGTCAACACTTACACACACAGATTCCACTCAGTCACGTGATTATCGGCTAACGTGATTCTAAAATATCATTGCACTCAGAAAGAGTCACAACTCAAAAGTCTGCCTCTGTAGACTGAGGTGGCTGTTTTTTTTTTTTTTTTGCTTGTTTTTTTAAACAAATAGGCCTTGCTTTAGAAGCACCTCCTCCTATCCTTTCTATCGCAAAAGGATGAATCAAATCCAGCATCCAGACCGCGATCTGCCCAGGACTGTGGATACGCAACAAAGAAACAAAACAGCGTTGTTAAGTGTGAAGACTCCACCTGTCAAAACATCTCTTAAACGACCTGTTTAAGAGGAAAGGAAAGTTTTATTGTACTCTGACTGATTCAATGAGGAGTCCAGCTGGAATCAGAGCACTATTGAGCTCCTTCCCCCCTTTCACTAACAGAGAAGAGGACATGCTCACCCTACCCCCTGACCAACTTGTTAACATTATTGAGAGTCTTTGTGTGGAGCTAGCAAAGAAAAATGTTGATTTCTACGATGCGATCTCAAAAGATCTAGCAGACAAGACCAGTGTAGAGTCCTAGGAGCTTAAGACAATCGCCCATGTAGACCAAGTCATATTGACGAGGCTTGGTGGATGTCAAGCAAGCCATTCTCACTTAAAGAGCTCTGATCCCGTTTCGGTAACACAGAAACCTACAAAAAAAGTTTCATCCACTGAGGAAAAATCACCACAAAGCTATTGACAGACACTCCTACAAAGACCATGGGGATAATCTAGCTCGTCTGAATTGTAGCCTGCTACAGTCAAGGTCACACAGCTAAAGAACGCTACCCACATCAGACTAAGGGAGGAGAAACAAGTTCAGCTATTTAAAAGCTTGGCTAAGGCTGGAATCTTCGATCTTGTGTGACATCAGTGGGTTGTCTCCGTAATTCTATCTCGCCACAGAAGGAACTAGAGATCCTTGGCGTTAAAATCGACAACGAGTTGACCTTCACTAGACAGGTGAGGCAGATGACCAAAAGAGCCGCGAACCAATTAGCATGTGCCCGTCGCTTTGCCCACCTTCTCGAACCAGGATGTGCTGCATGTACAAGTTTCAAGTGCTCTGTTATGGAATATTCACCACTCGTGTAGTCTTCCTGTCCTCCATCACACTGAAACATTTTTGAGAGGATTCAGAAAAGAGCAAATCACTTGATCGAACATCGAAGACACGGAAATGAGCGGCATCTCAGCTTAGAGGCACTTCAACGGCGTCTGGATGCACCATGCCTGTGTGCGTTTTACAAAGCCCACGCAAAGGCACACCTCACTCGGAATCATTTCGCCTCCCACTTCCGCCACCCTCTCTTCAGTTAAAGAGTGACTGAGGCACGGTCTTACCAGGTGGAGATTCCCTTCGCGAGAACAGAATTGTATCTTCGATCTTTTCATCCAACAGATCATGAAACGCCATCGTCATGACAGATATACAATGACCCAACTTTTGGAAGAATTTAAAAGAAAAGAGAGAAAAGTTTAATAAAAAGATAGAGTGAGAGACAGAAATGGGGAAGGAGGAGGAGAAAGGGAGATAGAGAAAGAAAGAGGGAAAGGCGCAGAGAGGTCATAATTGAGTGAGAGAGAAGGAATGAAACAGAGGGATGAAGTGAAAGAGAGAGGAAAGAAGCAGAAGAAAGGGAGTGGTTGCGTGAGAGAGGGAAGGAGAAGGAGAAAAGTAAGATAGATAGATAGAGAGGGAAGAAGGGGAATAGGAGAGAGAGAGGGAAAGAGGATGGGAAAGGGAGTGCATGAGAGAGGGGAG
>NW_028234430.1:17142566-17145066 GCF_977035675.1 Penaeus japonicus
CATAAGGCGTCTGGTTGGACAATTCTTTTAGCGGGTCGAGTAGCCGAGCGGTCCCACCACCGTATCTGTCAATCTTACGGCATGGGTTCGAGTCCCGGTCAGGGAGGTAAAATTTGTATATATATGTATATATATACATATATATATACATATATATATATAAACACATGCATATTTATAGATTCAACAGGCAATACAGGAAGTCTGGTGGGAAGAAACAGGAAAAGGAAGCCTGGCGACATTACCTGGAGATGGTGAGCTGCAGAGCTTCGGCTTCTTATGTTATGGAACCTGTTAGGACAAACATGCAATTATATTACTATATCAGAATCTAGCGACATCTGCATCTTTCATGCTATATGTTTTAATCCCCTTTGCCTCCTTTTCCTCCCCTTTCGTCACACAGTGGGTCAACAAGGACACGGGTCTCTCCGACTGGAATGACCAGTCAGCCAAGGACGCGGACTACTTCACTGACTGGGGCAACGACCAGTGGGATCAGTGGGTGGATGGCTATGACACCCTCGTCAACTACCTCATGGTTATATCCTACTTTACTTATCGACTCAATAAAATTTGCTGATATGTTTGAGTTATTTAGGAGCATGAAAAAACTACGAAAACACCAGGAATCAGAAGACCTTGCGAGGGAGTTACTGGCTCATTGCAAGATATTATCTATTTGCAGGAGGACATCCCAGAAAGCAAGGTGAAGTTATCCTCTCCCGTGTGCAGAATATTCTGGGGCAATGAGGTCGATGGAGACAGCCTTGGCGGTCGTGTCCTTGTGGTGACAGCGGATGAAGTCTCGTATCTAGCACACCATGTCATCACAACAGTCTCCGTCGGGTTCCTCAAAAGGCGCCATTCGGAGATTTTCACGCCGGCGCTGAAAAAATCCTACCAACGGGCGCTGGCCGTAAGACAGGCTGTTCTATTTCTCCTTGTGTCCATTAGTTTCTTACACACGGGTGCCGCATACCTTTACAGGATGCAGCTGATTCGATAAATAATCTCAAGTAGATATTCATACTCATACACAGATAAATCCGCAATAACACAATCCAGACGGAAATCTCTTTTCTTCGCTGGTCAGGTTTCGGACCTAGGCATTGCCGACAAGGTGCAGCTTGGATGGGACTCCTCGTGGTGGGGAGAGAGGCCTCTCAGGATCCAGATCATCTTTACCGAAAGCTTGCCCGCAGAGATGGTAAGTTAACTGTATAGATCCTCTATAGTACAGGAATTCTGCGTATACCTTTGCTTAAGTTCATATATCAATTACCAGTCATAGTGTTGTAAATTTGGAATTGCCAGATATGAATAATAATCAAAATGATAATAACGAAAAATGAGCATGCGATTATTTTACTTTATTTTAGTTGGAGTAATCAGTTATCTTACGAATTGCTAATTATGTTATAACCACTACGTGTAAATGCAAAGACATGTATTCTTTGTCTATAGTCTATTGTAAATCGAAGACGCCACAAGCGGGTGGCTAATGTGTTAATTTACAAATTCCGGCACAGTATTAGAACCATTACTAGTTATGATAATGATAATAATAACAGTTATGAAAATGCGAACAGGAGAAGAAGAAATCCATTTTGACGAAGATAGTTAACTCCAAGCTGTGAAATTATTAATTCTCATGCCACCTCTGCTCCACAGTGGTGGCTGGAAGGAGTGATGGAGTTCATGGCGATCCACCAGCAGCCCACCATGTGTCAGGCCTTCGTCGCTGGAGACCATGCCCTTGCCATGGAGGCGCTGCCGGAGGAGACGGTGAAGCAGCACGCGGTGTGGCTTCTAGCCAACGCCACGGGGCAGGCGGTGCCAGCCCCCACCTTCTTCAGGAGGTCAGTGCGCCTTCCCGAGTCACGGTAGTGGCTGTGCTTCCTCGGCAGTGCTCTGTCTCGCCTCCTTGACTCACCCCGCCCTCCCTCGGTAGGACCCAGTGGGGGCTGGACGAGTTCATGGTGGGGTCCTACAACTCCTACGTGACCGTGAAGGGCGCCAAGAAGATCATGAAGAAGCGTAAACAGCTCGCCAAACCAATGGTCAAGAACGGCAAGCCGGTGAGGCCCTTTTATATAACTTGTACATCTATATCTACCTATCTGTTTATCTACCTATGTGTTCATCTGTCTATCTGTCTAAAACGTCAGTGTGCCTGTGTACCGAGAGCCCCGCAGAGGCCTGCCCCGCGAGAGCAGAATGGAGAGGAGAGGATGATCTTGGTGACAGTTGAGGTCGAACTGACGTTCTCACGCACTGTTTTGACCTAGGGTCAACCTGCCTCTACCTCCACCGGTCAGAAGTGGCTATACGGTCGCGGAGAGATATCTGCCTACGTCAGCAGCGGCACGTGGGTTGCGATAAATAGCCGCCATCTTGAAACAGACAAACGCGAGAGCAGATTCGTTGCTCTCCCGATCTTCCATGTACTCACACACACATGTATATATGTATATATATATATATATATATATATATA
>NW_028234430.1:17150066-17152566 GCF_977035675.1 Penaeus japonicus
TATAAACAAAACAGCGAGAAAAAAGGAAACCAAACAACTAACTAATGTTGATGATGATAATGATAATGATGATGATAATAATAACAACAACAATGGTAATGATAGTTGAAATAATGATGGCATTGATAATACTGATAATGGTAATGATAATGAAAATGATAATGCTAACAGTAAGATGAAAGGTAATGATAAAAGTGACAAAGATGATAGGGATGATGATGTGTATGTAGTAATGATGAAGATGATAATAACACATCAAAGGAATTACAGTAACCGTAGCCCATATGGATGCTCGATCATTTTGTACTATCAAGATACATTAACATAAATTTTGATAAGATTCTTATTCAAATAAAATAAACCAACGCAAATAAAAATAAAGGAAAGCGTAGAAATCTGATTGGGTTCAGGAAGTGATCTGCTTGTGCTCGACCCGCCTGGTGGATTGCTAGAGGATGCAAAGTAGGAGAGGATTAGGGACTTGTAAGAGGTGGGACCTGGGGAAGGGAAGGGAGAAAGCGCCCGCCCTCCAGGCTTTTACTCCGTTATCATTATCATTGTCATTGTCACTATTATTATTATTATCATCATAATTGTTATTACATTATCATTATCATCATTGTTATTATCATTGTTATTATCATTATTATTATCATTATTATTGTTGTTGTTGTTATTATCATTATCATTATCATTATTATCATCATCATTACCATCATTGTCATTATCGTCATCATCAGCAACAAGAACGAGACGAGAGTGCGAATCACAGGAGAAAGAGTCAACGGGCGGAGAGGGCGTGATGGGAGAGTGTCCAGTGCGCGGAGAGCGAGTCTCACACTTGCACTTGGCCCTTTGCAAAACGCATAGTATAAACGGAGAGAGTAACATTTTCAGCATAACTACTCAAACACTCAGCCAACAGCGATTATAAAAACTAACATTTAGGTGTTTGTTAGAAAAAAAATCAAATTATACAGACAAGTTTAAAAAGAGCTTAATTAACATTGGGTCGAAGAACCACCATTACGGTCTATATTTATACCTGCAAAAACACAATGTTCGAATAAAAGGCTAGTGTGGAATGTACTGCATGTTTCTTCATTATGTAAGAAGATATTAATGCGCACTTATTGAAGATGTTTTAATTAGTGTTTGATCTTCAATGTTCAACAAAATCCAAAATTCATTCATGCTTCTTTCTCATCATTTCTTTCTCTCATCTTTTGCTTAAGATTTATATTAAAGCATTCGCTTACATGCGCATGCTTCTTTTTATATATGTATATTTCTTTAAAATAACCTTGCTTCTCTAAAGGTCAATTATCATGGTACATTTCACACCTATTAATTTCCGTCACAAACGAGTGTCAGAGCCGATATTTCGATTTCAAATATAATCGAAAATGATTAGCGAAGACCTATGCAAGAGTTACTATGGCTTCCGACTGACAAACCTCCGCTCTGCCCAGGCACCAACCTCGCCCTTATCTTAACATACAATCGCTGGCACTCCAAATCTCTCATGATAGCTTCCTTATGCAACGGATGGTCCTTCGAGTCCTGGAGGGTCATCCATGGAAGGTCTAATACCTTTTCGTAAAATGCTCTCAGTGCGATGGAGAACTTTCATTTTTTTGTATTTGTTTCATATTTAATATTGCTACTGATAGGCTTATGAAAAGTCTTCTGGACTAAGGACTAATATATAGGCCAGATTGGGTCTCTTGACAAGCTCACTAATGTGAAGGAACGGAAATATAAGCTCGGTTAGGATGGGTAGAGTTTTTAGGTTAATTTTTTAAATCCTTGTCGAAGAAAACTCTAACGCGTAGCTGCGGCGGAACGACAAAAGAGGGGGGGGGGATGCGAACTCATACAGAAAAGCTTTAGATAGGGAATGAAACACTACAATAACTAGCCTAGATAATGTATTCTAGGAACTACATATTCTCGGGGAAACGGGTATCTCCTTGGGGGCGGGGAGCGGGGGGGGGGGGGGGCGAACTCCTTACAAACAAAAGCCTTTCTTTGGACAAAGGCAGGTTATTAGGCAAAATCTTATATTTTGTGAATCCCATGTTACCCTAGAGACGGTGGCAAGGGCTAACTCTAAAACAAGTGCGAAGCGACGGTTACGAATACCCCCCCCCACACACACACACCAAAAAAAGAAGAAAAAAAAAAGTTATCCAGCGACTTCTACCGTTTCTTCTTTATCACGATTTAAATCTGATCTTTGTTCCGTGTAATACTATCACGTATGCAGTCAGCCACAAATTAAAAACTCACGAGTATATAGTTGCCATGCTCCGCTTATCGGCTTGCAGAAAGAAATATAAAGAAAAAGTGTAATTGAAATTTGCCGGATTTAGTCTACGTTAAAAAAAAAGTTTTCTCTCAAATTTACCTGTTTACCAAAGAAATTTATTTTTTTGTCTTCTTAGCCATTCATTTGTCTGTTAAAATACAACTTTAGTAAAGGAAAATGTCAGATGCC
>NW_028234430.1:17157566-17160066 GCF_977035675.1 Penaeus japonicus
AAACTTGTTAACAGAGTACTTAGCAGTTACTAACAATAACCAATATATTCACTCTACTTGTCCAGTTAAAACGCTTTCTAATCTCTTCATTACGGCAGTGAAAATTGCCCCAAATGGAAGATATCCCTGCAGGCTTGCATCATCTTAGTGGGGAAAAGGGGCACCAAACATGCAACTCACTGCACAAGTAGCTCGTAGCCTGACCGGATGTCTATGACCTAATTCGGCTTGATCTGCGTTCCCTCCTCGCGGCTTCCCAGTTGAGGCAGGACGATGAGGGAAACACAACCTTTGTCTGATATATGGCAAGAATAGCGAACACAAGGAATTTTTGTATCTTGTTCAGATTTCCGTCTGAGTGTCCATGTTTGTAAATGTGTGTGTGTGGGAGGGGGTGAGGGGGCATATACTTATAGGCATACATATTTAGGATCTACATATCTCATCACTGCCCAGACGAGGATGCTCAGGATGCCTGTACTTCAAACTCTGGCAATAGACATGTGAGGCCTTGGGGACATTTGAATCGACGTCACTGATTGGCTACCGTTCGGAGGTGTCAATCGCCGCGAGCCTCAAACCGCCAGCCAATTAGCGACTGTGACTTTACAAATCGGCCTCCAGCCAATCAGCAACGTCGACTCAAATGCATAAGGAGCAGAAGACGGTTAGCAGGATAAACAAGGGCGGTTCTCTTGTCACTTTTAAAACAAGGTACATCTTCTGAATGTTGAAGAAATTAATTGCACATTGGGTGAAAAAACTAATGATGATCTTGTACACCGCATGTTGTATTTGATTTCTTAATCATCTTATATTGTTACCAAGCTCTTGCCGAGTTAAGGACCATATAAGTGTATATTTTTTCATTTCTTCATAGATCCAGTTATCCCTGATATTAACATAGTGAACACAAAAAGCGGATGAGAGTTCCAGGTAGACGGCCGACAAATATATAAGTATTTGTGTGTGTGTGTGTTCTTACATAAACACACACACACACACGCACATGTGTAGGTATTAGAAGTATATTATCTATATATATATATATAAATATATATAATATCATATAATAAATATGTATGTGTGTGGTGTGTGTGTGTGTGTGTGGGTGGTGTGTGTTATATACATAATATATAAATAGATATAATATATATATATATATATATATATATATATATATATATAATATATAAATATATTATATATATATATATATAATATATATATATATATATATATGTATATTGGTTGTATAACACACAAATACTACAGTATTCATACATACACACACACACACACACACACACACACACACACACACACACACACACACACACACACACACACATAGATATATATATATATATAAATAGATATATATATATATATATTATATAAAAATGCATTCGCAACACTAAACGTGTGTGTGTGTGTGTATATAATTTATATATACATATATATATAATAAATATATATATATATTTATCATATATATATCTATACATACATATAATATATATATATATATATACATATGTATAATATATATATATAATTTATAGATATATATGTATTTAATATATATAGGGGGTGGATTAGATGTTAAAATTAAAGTTTACATATATATATATATATACATATATTAAACATATATATATATATACATAATATTATATATATGTATATATATATGTATTATGTATAATATATATATATAATATATATATATATAATATATATATATAATATATATATACATATATGTATATATATATATAAATATAAATATATATATATGTATATATATATATAGATAGATAGATAAATAAATATCTATCTATCTATCTATCTATCTATCTATCTATATATATATATATATATATATATATATATATATATATATATATATATATATATGGGGGGATACATAATTTCTCTCTCTCATTATAGGTGTTCTTAAATATTTAGTCTTTTATTTTTTGTCTGTGCTTTTCTCGTAAGCATTGAATATTTTATGAATAGCTCTGTATCTCAAGTTTTATATTGTGAAAGCCAGTCTGCGTACCTAACCGTATCATATTGTTAAGCACATTGCCTTTTTATCTGGAAATAACTTAGCGGATGAGTCGGTTGAAATCCTATTGATTTGTGGCCAAGATTTAGCTCCCAAGGCCTTTCAATCGTAACGACGCCTCTGATGTAATCCTGATAAACAATGCATCCCATATTCTTCGATCCCTTTATCTCGGCCAGAGCACTGGGTCACAAGCCTCAAGACTACCTCTCTCTGGAGGAGATGATGGTCAGCACTTGTCTCAGGGAATATCCGTGCCATTAGATTCAATAGCGGTATGAGTACCTCAATCAGCAGTAATATTTTGATGTAAGATATCATCCCAATCAGTCATGTATGCTAGAACGTGATTCTTGGATATTTTATCATTATCATCATCATTATTATTTCGGTAATATTGCTGCAACTTCTATGTTTTAACAC
>NW_028234430.1:17167566-17175066 GCF_977035675.1 Penaeus japonicus
AATAAATATTAAATATGAAGTAGATCTAGCCATTCAAGAACCTACTATATCGGCCTCTTACACCACTTCTATTATTCACCGCTATACATCATACCACTCATACTAACCATACTTATCTACCCACCCTACATCTATTATCACTATACTAGAAGAAAGTTATAACAAATCATACATCAATATAGAAACGCTCTCCTCACTTTGTATATATTGTACTTAGTCTCCACCTACTACATTTAAGATCGACTTCACTACGCTCCAACAGCCTATGCGAACCCACATATACTTGCCCTTATTTCTATGTTCAAATGTATGCAACTTTCACACGCACCTATACTTTATTGTTTTTTAATCTATGTTTTATATATGCTCTTTATGTTTGTATATCCTACATCACACAATCCACTCATAAACCTCACTAACACCAACACACTACACAACCACACACAACATCATTCCTATATAATCCATATATATATCTTATCCCTACGACTACGATATTATACTCATCTCCTTAATCTACACTCCATATCATAGTATGGTGTGTGTCGTGCTGTGTGTTGTGTTTGTGTGAGTGTGTATGTTTACCATACCATCATATAGCACGTAACACAATCTATCTATTCTATTCTCTACATTTACTATTATATATATTATATATATATTACTTATATATATAGATATAATATATATATACATATAAAATCATACATACGATACACACACACGCCTACCTATGTATGTTTATATAATCCCCTATATATTATATATATATATCATATATATATATATATTTTGATAACTACTCCATATTTACTCTATATATATGTACTGTTTTCTGTATATATATACTGTAATCCTTATATATCATATGTAATATACTATATATTTTTATGTATGTCTGTCTGTATATGTATATATATACTATAGATCTAGATATTATATAAATACTATATATATATTATATATATATAGAGAGAGAGAGAGAGAGAGAGAGGGCTGAGAGAGAGAGAGAGACGAGCAGAGTGAGAGAGAGAGAGAGAGAGAGACGAGAGAAAAAAAAAGGAGATAGTTATACACATGTGTCTGCGTGTGTATGTATGTATATATAAATACACATATATGTGTATGTATAGATGTTCTATGTTATGTTTGTATATATATATATATAAAAATTATATATATTTTTATTATATATATATATAATATATATATTTTATATACCGCACACAACACACACACATATATATATATATTATATTATCTCTATTTATAAATATATTATTTATATCTAATATATATATATATATATTATATATATTATACTGCATATATATTATATATATATATCATATATATAATATATATTATATATATATTATATATATATATATATATATTGTGTGTGTGTGGTGTGTGTGTGTATACTGAGAGAAAGAGCGGGGGAGAGAACGACGCGAGCTAGCGAGCATCGAGCGAGAGAGAGAGAGAGAAAAAGAGAGAGAGAGAGAGAGAGAGGAGAGAGTGAGATAGAGTGAGTGCAGAGAGATAGAGAGCGAGTGAGGAGAGAGCGCGAGAGTGCGAGAGTAGAGGGAATGAAAGAAGAGAGAGAGAGAGAGAGAGAGAGAGAGAGGATAGAGACGAGAGCGAGAGCGAGCGAGAGAGAGCGAGATAAGAGAGAGCGAGCGACAGAGAGAATAGAGCAGCGAGAAGTGGCGCAGCTGTAACTCATAGCTTCCAGCACGAGTGGTCGCTGATCGATCAGAGTGCAGCCAGCCGTCGCAATGTAATAGTTGCTCCGCTAATACACGACGCATTGGAGGATCATGGAGAGAGAGAGATACGAGAAGAGAGAGTGTCGTCGAGCATCGACGCGCACCGGCCCCTACAGCAGCAGTTGCACGTCCCCTCGCGTCTGATGTATGACGCCGCAAGACAGAGCGACAAAGAAGTGAAGCCGAGAACGTATCGAAGCTAAAATCTCAGAGCGGCGCTAGAGAAGAGAGACGAATACGCGATGAGAAGAGAGAGAGCGAAATCACATACGAACTGCAGAAGAGATACACAGTACGAAAGAGATGTAGACGCCAGATGTGAGAGAAGATAGAGAGAACATGACACGAGAATAGACGAAAAATAGAGCGATAGAGAGCTCGAGATGGAAAAATTTTTTGACTATATGGGAAAGAGAATGCGTCAATTTTAGGAGAGACCAGAGCCAGGGAGCTAATGAAAAGACGAGACGACGAGCAGAGTCGACCGGCCCAAGCAGAGAGAGTGCCTCCGCAGACGTCGCATCGCACCGAGAGAGAGAGAGAGACGTCGAGTGCTCGCACCCGCAGAGGATGATACCCCGACGGGAGACACGCCATGCGAGAGAGTACAACGAAAGAGAGACGAGAGAATGAGAGCAGCGAGAGAGAGAGGAGAGAGAGAGGCAGAGCAGACGAAGCGCAGAGAGCAGAGAGAGAGAGAGAGACAGAGAGAGAGAAAGAAAGAAGAGAGAGCAGAGAGAGAGAGAGAGAAGGAGAGAGAGAACGACGAGAGAGAGAGTGCGAGAGATCGAGAGAGTAGAATGAGAGAGAGAGAGAGAGAGAAACAGAAGGGAGCGAGAGAGAGAGTGAGAGAGGAAGAGAGGCAGAGCGATAACAGAAAGAGAGCGAAAGAGGAGAGAGAGAGAGAGAGAAAGAGAAAAAGAGAGAAAAAGAGAGAGAGAGAGAGATGGAAAATTGTTAGACTATATGGAGAAACGAAATAAGAGAGGAAAAACGAGCCTTCCTTTCGCATTGCGGGCCAGGAAGGTGACAGCAGCAGTTTACGAGACAGAGGCTGCAAACAGAGCCCTCTCCGTCGGGGTCCCTCTTCATTTACTCGCTAACGATTTGTTCCAGTCGCGGTCTTCCGTGTGAAGGGAATATAAGATATGGTTCTCTCTTCTTCTTTCTTTCTAGCGGAGGCTGTACTATGTATCTACAAACTATTATGTGATGACGTATATAATATGTATAGAGTCGAATGCTAAAATGAGTCAGTATCAATACCATCTCATCAAACTCACTGACAGCTTCATCGCGCCAGACGCCCATCCTATTAGATGCCATAGTAAAAAATCAATCCTCACCAGCCCCATTCTACCACGAATTTTTTCTTAAATTTACTGTGTAATGTGACTACTATACTACGCCCCCATACTAAACCTCCCCCTGTCCCAGACCCTTAACGGACACCCAAACATGCACTCGTGGAAATAAAAGAAACCTCCCTATACCCCGCCAACCCTCGAGTAAGAGGAGAATGGCTACACTTCCCTCGGTCCCGACATACCCTTCCTTCCAATGTCTCAAAGATAATCCACCCGTCACTCAGATACGCCCCTCTCTTAGCGCCTCCCCTCCACCCATTCTCTTTCGCAGTAAGCCATCACGTACAAGGCCTCCCATCAACAAATAGACACGCCAACCCCCCCCCCCCCCATTCCCCCCCCCCACCCCCCACACTCCCCTCCCCCCTCCAATGCCATCCCCCCGCCGTTCAATCTAGAATTGGACCCATAACGTGTCCCCCTGACAAATAATCCAATCTTTTCGGAAAAATCGAACATTATCCGGATGTAATGCCAGAGTCCTATAAGTCCAGAACTCGCTCCCGAATCGGCTGGCACCAATACCTCGGACGACCCATGACCACCCGCAGAAGCATCACTCACTAGAAACCAGCGAGCAATATTATATTCCCATCCAAACTAAACAAATCGCATCCATGACCACCTAGTTGATGTAACACTAATAGTGACCATTATCTCTACCTAGCCTCCCACTGTACATCATCTGAATTCTTTATATCTTTGCAGTGTGAACCCACATACCCCCCTAGTATTCCTGAAGCAATGACAATCGTAGCTTACCAGAAATCTCCCGACATCTGATTCATTGTTATCTACTATATGTTATCACCCACAATACTTCATCATTGCATTCGCCCAGAACGAACACCAATCAACATGCTCTATGTGCAAACCTCCCGAGACTAAGTGAGTCAACCCCTCTCCCTTCCAACTCTAACCTCGTCGCCCTATCATGACCCACCAATATACGCAGTTGACTACAACACCGCAACGCCATGTATATATAATAATAACAACACACACTCCACCACAACTCTCTCCCCCCATCTATGTAAGTAGTACAGATTACTCTTATCACTCATGAAGTTTTCTCTATAACCTACTATACTTGTACCTGTTCCCTCCCGACGCATTGCTCCCCGTATCTATACAAACGTAAGACTTCGACCACCCATAAAACCCTGCACCCCCTCCCTGTCCCATCCACACCTACTCAAATATCTCCCAACATCCCTATATCTCTACGTTTCAACACTCACATAGACTCCACCTCTATCATACTCACTACAGTCTCCCCAGATACCTAGTTACACCAGTCAGACCGCCCTCGCCCTAACTGCCCTCAACGCCACCCTCCCTACCATCTAACCCATTCCTATCACCCCATCTCCTCATCCACCGCTGTGATCCACTCCTCCACCCCCTCCACCCTCCATCTCTCCCACCTACTATCATCTCCCCCCCCGCATCCACGATACACACCTCTGACTATAATAGCCTCGTACATCTCACACATATAATCACCTACGATAGTAGCGAGAAGCGAGACTTGTATAGCTGCTCGAACGAAGAGCGCTCTGTGTGCACCCCCCCCACCACCCCCCCCCCACCCACAACATCTCCCCCACCACACCCCCCACCCCGCCCACCATAATATAAGTCCCCCCCCACCACCTGCTCTCTCTACAACTATCCCCCCTCATCACGCCCACACGCCCTCGAGCCCCAACCCCCCCCCCCTCCTTCATACCCAGTCTCACATGTTTTTTATCCATCCCCACAACACCCCTCTAATCCCACTTCCGCAGAGCAATACAGACCGAATCCCGTGCCACACCACTCAGCTCCACCTCCCGCCCCCCCACACCACCCTCCCCTCGTCCCTGCGCCCCGCCCTGACCTGTATACAACCCCCCCATAACTCCCCGTACCGTCCCCCCCTCCCCAGTGCCCCACTATGTCCCCGCGCCCCCCCCGTGCGTAAGAGCATGTAGTCTCCGCTTAGGCATATAAGTTTCACATCTCTCTATGCCCCGTAGCTGGATCTCTGAACCGGAATATCAATTATACGCACACCTATATAAAATGTACTCGAGCCTTATTTGTTATTCACATAAATCTACACATCTGCAGATCCTCTATCGTCCTTAACCCTCATATGTGAAATATATACTCTCAAAACTCTCCGCAAGAGAAGATATAAATATAGATAATATATCCATAAACAAACACTAAATAAGAAAAAGATAAATATAAAAAGATGATATATAAAGAATAAATAAGAAAAAAAAAACAAATATATAATCAAAATTAGAAAATAAACAGAATATAAATATAAATAAGAGACTAGCATAACGAAAAAAAAATATAAAGAATTAAAATATATAATATAAGTAGAGAATACAGAACTATACCTAGATAATAAAAAACACGAAAGATACACGATAGATAGTAACAAAAACTATTCCTTAGATAATACATAGATCTCCAAGACTAAATATTACAACTGCCCCCTCAGCTATACCCCTCACTCTCTTATAATGTTCATACCGTTACCTAATTCTATACGTATATTTATTTGTCTTTCTCCCACTATAACTTTCTCTCTGCAGATACTATAGTTATAAGAACGTATTCTTTATTCTGTCTTCATCTAATAAATATAGATATTATGTCCTTTATCTATCTATAAGAATCATATATCTAGTCTGAGTGATTAAATTATAACTGTTTTCAAAAAGTTGTGTGCCCTGCGCATTTAAACTGCCCTTGAACAGAACTTCCTCCACCTTCTCGCAAACATACTTTCCTGTTTATACCCTCCACCCACCTTACCCTACCATACAATTACCATATCTAAACTACTCCTCATCTCTGGTCCACTATTTATATATATATATGTATGCTATGGATGTTCCGTATTTTCTGTTCTCTCTCAATTCAACTTTACTATAATATATACGACACACTCATCCGCATCAATCTCATACCTACGTAATGATGACTAATCCCACCTCTACTAACATCACACTATCACGCATATATATATATATATATATATATATATAATCGTGTGTATTAATATTATTTATATATATAATTAATATATATATAAATATATTATATATATATATATCTAATGTATATAGCTATATTATGTATATAATTATAGCGCAAACTACGATAAATATCACCCGACACTTCACACCACTTCCTTCTAATATATATTACATATATACAACTATATATATATAAATTTTATATAACTACATCATATATAATACTAAATAATATATATTTCTATAAGCACTAATTATGTAGTATACTAAGCTAAATTGATAAGAGACTCAAATTTATAAGCCATACTTATAGATAAATTTATATTATATATAATATTATTTCATTAGATATTATATGAATACTCATATTCCGTCCATATATATATATATAATATAATATGATTTATATCAATAAATAATTATACTTAACACCAAACAAAATATCTTTAATCAAAACACTAACTGTTATGTGTGAGTGATTCTAAATATCACACACACACACACATACACCCACCACACCCCCCAACACACACACAACACACTACACACATACACAACACCACACACACCCACCCATCAATATATATTTATATATCATATATATAATAAAAATATCATATATTTTATTTTTATCTATGTGTGTGTGTGGAGATTTTGTGTGTACACACACACACAACCCACACCACCCCAACACACAAACAAACAACAATATATATATATTATATAATTTGTAAAACTTCATCAAAATAACACTATCAATAACTCCTAACCATCCATATATAAAATAAATAAATTCATATTATCTCACTAATCCAAAATATAACAAAACAACAACACACACACATCCACAATCAATAACAACTCTTATATCATATATCTAAACCACAACATCCAACATCAATAAACAAAACAACTCAAAAAAAAATACTAAAAAACAAACTTAAATCCTACTAAACCCACACATACTAACATACAAAGTTATAAAAACAAAAGAACAACACACATAAAAACCCCCTATATTATCACACTACAGAACCACACCACAACAGTAATGTAAGATATACATCAAAATGAACTCACTCAACACAAAACCCCCCAACAAACCTCTACACACTAAATAAATACACAAACACACAACCCCCACCCCCCACCCCCACACAACAAACAAAACCCACAAACACACACACCACACACTACAACAACCACACATCCCTAAAACCACAAACACAACAAAAACTAAACAAACAAACACACAACACACATATAACACAAACATAAACAATAACACACAAAAACACAAGACAAAACACAACACACACA
>NW_028234430.1:17207566-17210066 GCF_977035675.1 Penaeus japonicus
CCTTCCTCTCCCTCTCCCTCTTCCCTCTCCTCTCCTCTCCCTCCCCTCTTCCCTCTCCTCTCCCTCTTCCCTCTCCTCCTCCCTCCTCTCCTCTCCCTCTTCCTCTCTCCCTCTCCCTCTCCCTCCCCCCTCCCTCTCTCCCTCTCCCCTCCTCGCCCTCTCCCTCTCCCTCTCCTCTCCCTCTCCCTCTCCTCTCTCCTCCTCCCCTCTCTCCCTCTCCCTCTCCCTCTTCCTCTCCTCTCCCTCTCCCTCTCCCTCTCCCTCGCCCTCTCCCTCTCCCTCTTCCCTCTCCCTCTCCCTCTCCCTCTTCTCCTCTCGCCCTCCTCTCCTCTCCCCTCCTCTCCTCTTCCTCTCCTCCCTCTCCATCTTCCTCTCCTCCTCCGCCCTCTCCCTCTCCTCTCCTCTTCCCTTACCTTCCTCCCTCTCTCCTCTCTTCTCCCTCTCCCTCGCCCTCTCCCTCCCTCCCTCCCTCGCCCTCTCCTCTCCCTTCTCTCCTCTCCCTCTCCCCTCTCTCTCCTCCTCCCCCCTCTCCCTCTTCCTCTCCCTCTCCTCGCCTCCTCTCCCTCCCTCTCCTCTCCTCTTCCTCCCTCTCCTCTCCCCTCTCCCTCTCCCTCTCCCCCTCTCCCAATCCCTCTCCTTCTCCCCTCCCTCTCCCCTCTCTCCTCTTCCCTCTCTCCTCTTCCTCTTCCCTCCCTCTCCCTCTTCCTCTTCTTAATCCTCCCCTTCTCCCTCTCCTTCTCCCTCTTCCTCTTCCTCTCCCTCTTCCTCTCCCTCTTCCTCGTCCTCTCCCTCTCCCTCTCCCTCTCCCTCTTCCTCTTCTTAATCCTCCCCTTCTCCCTCTCCTTCTCCCTCTTCCTCTTCCTCTCCCTCTTTCTCTCACTCTTCCTCGCCCTCTCCCTCTCCCTCTCCCTCTCCCTCTCCCTCTTTCACTTCTTAATCCTCCCCTTCTCCCTCTCCCTCTTCCTCTTCCTCTCCCTCTTCCTCTCACTCTTCCTCGCCCTCTCCCTCTTCCTCTTCTTAATCCTCCCCTTCTCCTTCTCCCTCTCCTTCGCCCTCTCCCTCTTCCTCGCCCTCTTCCTCTCCCTCTCTCTCTCCCTCCCCCTCTTCTTCATCCTCCCCCTCTCCTTCTTCCTCTTCCTGTCCCTCTCCCTCTCCCTCTCCCTCTCCCTCTCCCTCTCCCTCTCCCTCTCCCTCTTCTTCATCCTCCCCCTCTCCTTCTTCCTCTTCCTGTCCCTCTCCCTCTTCCTCTTCTTAATCCTCCCCTTCTCCCTCTCCCTTTCCCTATCCCTCTCCCTCTCCCTCTCCCTCTGCCTCCCTTCCCCTATGGGCGGCGGCTTCACCTGCGTCGTGGGCGCGGGACTTTAATCACGGAGGCGGCAAATGAGATCCTTCACTGTGCCGCCGGTTCCTCCTCCTCCTTCCCTTTCCTTGTCCCTTTCCCTCAATATTTTTTTATCCTCGGATTTGTTGATTTGTCTTTCCTCTGCTTTTCTTTATGCCTTCTGCTGTTTATTGGATTGTTGTTTTTCAACTTTCGTTGTTTCTGCGTTTGTTTGTATTTCTATTCGTTTTGATTCTCCTTATGGCCTTTTCTTATTTTATGTACGTGAAAGGTTGATTTCGAGTTGATTGCAATTTCCTAATTGATGGTTTCGCTTCTCCCTTGTTATTTCTAACATCACTACTAGTATCATAACCACTTTTTACATGCTCGGTATTTTATGATATTCCTCAACGCAAGCGTCACTACAATCCCCTATAATCACTTTCATTTCCAATATCCTCCTGCACGCTTCCGTTCCCCCCCCCCCTCCCTTCCCCTCACGACCATCCTCTTCAGCCTCCCCGTCGCAGGAAGCCTCCTTCAGAGAGCGAGGATGGATGAAGGACCGGCGAGGGAGACGTCAGCGCGCCCTTTCCTAATTTGGTCTTCCGGTCACCCAAGGATGGGAAGGTGGCGAGTGGGAGGGCGTGGGGCAGAGGGGGGAGTGGGGAGGGCGTGGGGCAGAGGGGGGAGTGGGGAGGCAAGGTAGTGCTTGGAAACTTGCCTGCAATGAGGTCACGGCGGGCGCCTCGCGCAGCGCTGGCGAGGATGTTATTTACTTTGCTTCGATTACAGGCAAGCCATTACGTATAGTGGCAAGAATGATACATGTGTGTTCATTTTCGGGTTCTAGTTCGATGGAGATTAATCACATTGTAAAAACTGCATCAAGAATGTGTATCATCAGCCGAACAATACATGACGAAGAACATTAGTCGGCTAAAGCAGTACGTATGGGCGCAGTGAGGCGCCACTATATAATGTTCCGATCACCCACTTTCCCACAGCTGTGAAATACCTGTCGTAAAACGCGCCCGCCCAACCAAGCCCATCCAGAGGCCGCATCCCGGCCTCTGCACAGCACCAGGACACAGCCACGCCGGAGGTCAGAGGTTCCGCTCTCATAAACAACGAAATAGCTCGTCCGTGAACCTCCTAAATCAACAACTGGTAACC
>NW_028234430.1:17215066-17220066 GCF_977035675.1 Penaeus japonicus
ATATATATATATATATATATATATATATATATATATATATATATATATATATATATATATATATATATATATATATTATATATATATATATATATATATACACGCTATGTATATATTTACACCTTGCCTTGTGTATGAAGATAAGTGTGAGCATGAATAAGGGTTTATGTGTTGTCATTCACTTCGAAGACCTCTGTACCTCCGGTGCCTTGACCAGACCCTGACCAAGACTGCAATTCCTCACAGGGGTTTTTTGTCCCATAGGTCCTTGTTGATCTTGCAAATGGGCACTTGAGTACTAGGTGAGCTGTATATCATGGGGCTAATTGGCACTTGGGGCAAAGTGGATATTCTGCCATCTCCCATTTGCTATGACCCGCTGCCGCCGTGTTCCAGATTAGACTGTGGGGACGGGTTATTTCGGAGGTTGGTGCTCCGGGTCTAGTGCTGTACCTCGGTGCCAGGGCTTCCACTCCTCACTGGATTTTGCGAGATTTAGAGAACGATAGACGTGTCTTTGGGCTTGTCAATTTTGGTGACGTGTCTACAAGCCATGTGTTTGATCCTCTCTCTCTCTCTCTCTCTCTCTCTCTCTCTCTCTCTCTCTCTCTCTCTCTCTCTCTCTCTCTCTCTCTCTCTCTCTCTCTCTCTCTCTCTCTCTCTTTATCGGGAGCAAGTCTCAAAACAAATCTTTCAGTAGAAATAGAAACAGCAATACTGACAATTAAACACTTGCGAGAAACAATCTCCATAGAAGTGATGACTCAATTACTTCACTCTGTTTGTGAACGGTTTAAAGAATTCATAGAAAAGAATGAACTGACTCATAGAAGCAAAGGGTTATTTTGATAGTAAGGGTCTGAAACTGAATCCATGGAAAACACATTTCATTTTTATAGGCAGCCGTCAGATCAAGCCAAAATCCCTACAGATACAACTATAGAATTCGGAGGTTGCTACATTAAACCAAGCACCTCAGTCAAAAATCTAGGATACACATAGACAGATATATTAAATTTGATACACATATTGACTACATTTACAGGAAAGTAATGGGCACTTGATATACCTAAATCACATAAAATCCTTACAGACACAAGAATCGCTAGCCAGTATAACGGGAGTCAAAATGCGACAAAATAAGTCTCTGTATATCAAAAGATCAAATACGAAAACAGGGGCAAGAAATATGCAGATCCGTAGACCTGTGATCTGGAACCATCTGCCACAACATCTTAAAGATATTTCCAACCTAAGTAAATTTGAAGCAGCTTTGCAAGTGACATCAAGCGCTTGAACATCAGGCTGAACACTTTCAATCTCTGATTATGTTAATATTTCGTCTATTTCAGCTACGCATGTATTTTATTTTGACTATGTTAATACTATTTTAATACACAGTGTAATAACTATACTTGTAAAAAGAATAACCATTATAATAAATGGAATAAAGTATTTTGAATTTAAATTCTCTCTCTCTCTCTCTCTCACTCTCTCTCTCTCTCTCTCTCTCTCTCTCTCTCTCTCTCTCTCTCTCTCTCTCTCTCTCTCTCTCTCTCTCTCTCTCTCTCTCTCTCTCTCTCTCTCTCTCTCTCTTTTCTCTTTCTCTGTGTTTGTGTTTTTATATATATATGTGTGTGTGTGTGTGTGTGTGTTGCACAATAACCAAATGCTGAAGCTGTTGTTGTTATGTAACTTTCTAGAAGACAACATATTTGCACTGGATGAGCCTCTGTTCAACAGAGCATCTCTAGGTTTTAGTTCTTCTCAGCATCTTGGACTTTGCTTTAGTGTCATATTTCTGTAAACTGGTTTTGAATTAGTTATTTTCCAGAATAAGTTACTGTTTCCTTAAGTTGACTCTTGAATAAAGATGTATGAAAGCACTATTTGAAGAATTTTAATAGTGTTTGTCTGCTAATAAATATCACAATCACCTACATAACCCGAGTTTAGGGGAGTTGTGGCCTGGGCATCACTGATACGAACAAGGGAGAGATTTGGAATTCATACGGTTCCATTTAACGCATTTCGCTTTCTGTACTTGATTCGTCTAGCCCGTTCAACATGAGGACTTAGTGCTGATTGGAATCATTTGCATCTGAAAGATAAATAAAAATGCCTTGTTTTTTCGGAACCTATTTCGGGGAAAGTGGTTGATGCGATAACTTTATTGTTTCGGCTTAGTCTAAACTGATGTAATTCTCGTTATAAGAAGGAATCTAGCAAGAAGTAAGGGAGACATGAGTGTAAAAATGATACTGTCTAGTAGTTTCAAACCGTTGTTAAATAAAAAGATTAGTCTGAATCAGGAAGGATTATCAGCTGATATTTTCGGTAAGGATCGCTGTAACTATGTCTACTAATATTTTTAATCACTTACGGCTTGTGCTATTCATTTCATTAAATTTCATTCATTAACACTTCAGGGTTACTTCTTGGCTGCTTCATTGGGATATATATGTTTATAGAAAGTCTTTTTAATATCAATTTTAGAGTAATTGGTGGTGTTATTCCTTAATTTGCGTTTTTTTTAGTATCAATTTGCGTTTTTTTCTATGAATATGATTCAAATTCAAAAACTTTATTCCATAAATTACAATGGTTATTCTTTTTACATAAATAATTCATTGCAAAATAATTGGTATACAATGCATTCTTTACATGTATGATAAAAATGTTCTTTTAATTTAGTCTGGAAATTAATGAGGTTTGTGACGTCTTTAGCATTATGAGGTTCCAGGTCAAGGGTCCACACATTTGTATTGCCGTGTTCCTATTTCCGTGTGCGATCTCTTGATATAGAGAGAATTTATTTGTCGTGTTCGGACACCTGATGTGTTCCCCACAGTTTATAAGGGCAGGATCCATTGTGGATAATTCCCATGAATGATTTTATGAATGAAAACACGTGTATCATAGCTGCATTTGGCTTGGACTGTTAACCATTTTAATTCAAGAATATATGGGGCGATGTGATCGAACTTACTTGCAGCAAGGTTTTGTAGTCTTTGTGCTTTCTGCATTAGGGTTTTGTTTGTTAAGCCCCTAACATAAGCAATAGTTAATGATACTCAGAGCTAGAGTTGTATAACCGCGATTCTGGTCTCAGTAGAGATTTTATTTTTTATATGATTAGTGTACCCATTACCTTCCTAAGTATGTTGTCAACATGGGCTTCAAATGTCATATATTTGTCTTAGTGTACTCCTAGGTTTTTACCTGAAGTGCTTGGTTTAATTTGTCAGCCTTCGAATTGTATGGTTGTGTGTATGGGAGTTTAGGTAAAATTTTGCCGACTACCAATGAAGATACATTAAGGCCATTGTTGTTAAAATATTTTTTGCTTAAATAGGAGTGTGTTGAGTGTTGCCTATCAATGCATCTAGGTTATTCAGTGACTCACTGTAAAGAAATTGTGAATCATCGGTGTATTATATTAGATAGAAATTATGGACAATGGTTGCTAAATCATTAATGATAATTGCGAATAGGATCAGACCTAATATAGATCCCCGTGGAACACCTAAATAGACTGACTTTTGTAATGATATAGTCTCATTAATTTTTACCGATTGGGTTATTGTACTTATTATCATTAGTTATTAGTTATTGTAACTATCAAACTAATGAGTATCAATTCTATGGTTTCTTATTTTGCTATGAAGAATTAAGTGGCTAACACTGTCAAAAGCTTTAGAAAGGTCGCACAAATTGGTCAGTAATCTGTAGCAACGCTGTTTCAGTGGATAGCCTATTTCTAAAGCAATGTTGAGTTTTATATAATAGTTTATTGGTCTCCAGGAAATTCATCAATTGATTTGCTACTGCTTTTTCAAAAGCCTTAGATAGTACTGGGAGTATTGTAATGGGGCGGCGATTATTCCTGTCGTCTATATCCCCAAACTTAAAAATTTATGTTACAATTCCAAGTTTCCAAAGGGACGAGAAAATACCAGTGACCAGAGAGGTGATAATGATGATCGTTATATAGAATGCGATTGCGGGCCCAATATCCTTAACAAATCGCAAAGCAATACAATTTGCTCCTACCTTATTCTTTCGCGTTAAAATGTTTGTTGTGCTGTGTATTGAACTTGGGTAATTATATGTGTTAATTGTTGGGCACTATTTTCCATGTTTTACTAGAGTTATTTTTATGTTCAGCGAATTTATCTTTTGAATGAATAGTCTTCGCAGATTGGATTAATTATCAAGCATTTTTGTTTTTCACTTTATAAATTGCCTGAAGGCCGGCGTCAATTCTTTGCTCATTTGCGAAGTAGCCGACTCGATTTTTTTTTTATTATTCTATAATTTCGTGCTGGAATCTATAAAATTCATGTTCTCCAGTTTTCGCAGAATCTTTCATCAACAAAGTCAAGTCCTATTTGTTTGTTTTCAATCCTTCATATTTTATTCCTGTTCCCGTGTCCACCTGGTGAGATACATGCACGGATCCCTCTCGAAATCTGTTAGTACTTAAATCAGGGCCTTCTCTAGTGTAGAGCTGGAGGGTTTGGCCACCCAGTCTGCCTAGTTAGCAGATCTGGCCCTCGTTGTTGTTTTTTTTCTTTCTTTTGTTCTTTTATTCTATTGAATCCTAATATCCTAATTGCAATGTCAGCACCGTAATTTGAACTGTGATTATTATGATAAAATGGTTTCCTCTTTCTAATCGTCTCCCTCGCCACCACAAAGTCCTAAAAAATAGGTCGTGACACCAATTATGATTCGCCGAAGCGAGGGGCATTTCTCGTTTAGGGGGGACACCTTGACACACGGCCGCTGTTGTTCAGAGCTTTTCACATCCGGCTCCCACATGCTTTTAGTTCTTTTCTTTTCTTTTCTACTGTTTGTGTGTGCACGTCACATATACTTGGCGACACTGTGGACCTAATTGTTGATATCCCTTCTATCGTGATCATGAGCCGCGTCTCACCCACCGCCCTCTCCCCCCTCTCCCCTCCCCCTCACCCGCGCCTCCACCCAACCCCCGT
>NW_028234430.1:17227566-17230066 GCF_977035675.1 Penaeus japonicus
GCTCGCTCTTACTTTTCCATAATATATACGTCCCACTTTTCCAACACCATTTGGCCATGCCAACGCGTGAAACAGATCTTTATGCAATTGCTACATATCAACATCGCCGCATCTAAAGACCTCCTACATTCCCAGTTCCATGAATTATCTGCAACATTCCTTTATGCCTTTCGCCCGCTTGCTTTCCGTAAGTTCTTTTACATATGCAGTTCGCTCTGCTCGTCACTCCGCCGTTTCTTTCCGCGCATTTCCCGGCGAGACGTCGGCGGAGTCTCTCGCCAGCTGAGCTCCCTCGCTCCCACGCAGCCTCGTCTCATCTCATCCGTATTCACCTTCGACATTCTAATTCTGCTTCGGCCCCATGACAATTGCCTCGGCGCTGGAGATATGTAGTCACATATTTTTGTCGTCCTGCCGGGAATTCGGTCGCTTGAGCAAGGAGAGAGAAAGTGTGGGCGCGGGGATCGGGTCGCCCTTAGGAGAGAGTGTGGGTGCGAGGCTTAGGTAGCTCATAGAAGGAGGGAGTGTGGGCTCTTAGATGGAGAGAAAGTGTGGGCACGGGATGCGCTCGCTCTTGCATGGAGGAGGAGAGCGTGGCGCAGGGATTTGGTCCCTCATGCAAGGAGAGAAAGAGAACGTGGGCGCGGGTGGGCCAGACGCGAGTTATGGGCGTGGAGTATAATTGCGCATGATGATGGGTCTAGTTAGCTAGTGTGATAAGCTTGTTAAACAAAGGCAGGAGAAGTGTCGACAGGACGACAGGTGTGCTGACTGTTGTAAGACAAGCTCTGCCTTGTTTGCTAGTCTTGCAGTGATGAGCAAGTAGACATCAATGAGCGGAGCGGCTAAGGTATGCAACTCTGATATACCGAACACCTCGGTGTACAAATCACTCACCGGGTCGGCGAGGAGGAAGCCTGAAAAAGCTGGTTATTCAGGTGATTAGCGCGCCGAGAGTAACTCCTCTGCGCCGTATCTCATCTTTAAAACCTACCGAGCGCCAGGAGAGAGGTAGCGATTATTAGCAATAAAGATAATGAACTGCAACGTATTCATGAATGATCCGACACGCATGGAATGAGCGCAGAGCTTCGTCCGTCGCCAGCGGAAGGCCCGGCCGAGCGAGCGAGCGAGCGAGAGACTCCGCCTTCCTATTAATTGTGTCTAATGCCCGTCATCTTCGCTCCAGGACCCGCTAATTGTTAGCGATTAGGACCACCTCCAGCCAGGTGCTCGCGCCGGGGTCTGGAGGCGGAAAGGGCGGGGTGCGGGAGCGAGAGGAAGCACAGATGAAAAGGACACGAAACGACAAAACTGGCAGACGTAAAAAAGGCAACCTATGTTTTGTTGTTCTTCTTCTTTTCCTCATATTCCCTCCTTTACTTTTTTTCTTCTTAATTCACAAAAGAAATGAAAGAAGAAAGAAGCATTCTGTGTACGAAACAGCGTGAAGTTACATATCGGATGATGAATAATTCGTCGAGAAAATATTCTATACACCGAAATAAAAAGCCAAAATCTAAATCAAAAACAATATCACAACACGTAGTTAAGTTCAAGTGCTTGATCCCAAGACGCCGCAAAAAGCCCCTGAATCCATTCGCGATCACGCCGCCCCGGGATTAATCTTCATCACGGAGGTGTGAAGACGTTGCAAATCCGCACCGCTCCGCACTAACCGGTTCCGGTAAACAATAACCATCCGAACAAATGACATGAATTATTAGCATAAAGGATTTTGCTCTGTTCCGTCTACCCTTCCGCCTTAATTTGCGATATTGTGACGAGATGACAATCCACATTACGGGTCTTGGTCGGAATAAGTCAGCGAGGGAGAGATGGAAGGCCCTGGGCGGATGCTATTGAAATGATGACAAAAGGCAGGGCTGCGAGGGAGGGGGAGGCAGACGGCACGGCCAATGGACGTCTCAACTCTGACATTCAATAACGAAGACATTTCAGTTATCAGTTAGTCAACTGCGGTAATTTCGAACGGTTATATTCACTGAGTCATATGCTCTATTGTGGACGGGCGTCTCCCGAGTCAGAAGGCGTAATGAATCAAAATTATTTCATCCACGCCTGTCAGCACGATTTATTTTATTCATCTAACTCCAATAACAGCGCAGCTATTCACATCTATCTATACCATAGTTAAAAGATCTTTCTATTTTATACAGTACCAGCCTTTTGTTGTTGAATTTCATGACGTTGTTGATGTTAGTAACACATAACATGGAGAACAAACCGTATAATCATAACAGAGGCAGGGGCTCTACAGGAGAGCTGAAGTAATAGGGAGATGAGGATAGGTTGAAGGTGATGCTCACAGAAGCTTTTATAAAGTCAGAGGTGATGGAAGGCGACGTGTTTTAGTGGGAGAAGTAGAGAGTGGGTTGAGCGTAGGTAGTAGCTCCAGTGCAGGTCATCCATCCATAGGTCAAAAGGCAACAGAACTCTCAAAGGCAAATGGCTCAGCAGTTGCACACTATATAGAGGC
>NW_028234430.1:17232566-17235066 GCF_977035675.1 Penaeus japonicus
CTCTTGCCTCTTGCGACCTCTTGCCTCTTGCGACCTCTTGTCTCTTGCGACCTCTTGTCTCTTGCGACCTCTTGTCTCTTGCGACCTCTTGCTTCTTGCGACCTCTTGCCTCTTGCGACCTCTTGTCTCTTGCGACCTCTTGTCTCTTGCGACCTCTTGCCTCTTGCGACCTCTTGCCTCTTGCGACCTCTTGTCTCTTGCGACCTCTTGTCTCTTGCGACCTCTTGTCTCTTGCGACCTCTTGCCTCTTGCGACCTCTTGTCTCTTGCGACCTCTTGTCTCTTGCGACCTCTTGCCTCTTGCGACCTCTTGCCTCTTGCGACCTCTTGTCTCTTGCGACCTCTTGTCTCTTGCGACCTCTTGCCTCTTGCGACCTCTTGTCTCTTGCGACCTCTTGCCTCTTGCGACCTCTTGTCTCTTGCGACCTCTTGCCTCTTGCCTTTTGCGACCTCTTGTCTCTTGCGACCTCTTGCCTCTTGCCTCTTGCGACCTCTTGCCTCTTGCGACCTCTTGTCTCTTGCGACCTCTTGCCTCTTTGCGACCTCTTGCCTCTTGCGACCTCTTGTCTCTTGCGACCTCTTGCCTCTTGCGACCTCTTGCCTTTTGCGATCGAAATCCAAGTGTTTTGGAAGTTCTCGGATGATTCTTCCTAAGCTGCGAATGGGAATGTGAAACCTGAATCTCGGAAAGATTCACATCCCTTGGTAGCATGATTCGCAAACTTTTAGTCATAGAAGCCCATGCTAGGAATGCCTGGGGCTTCATGCAATATTTCAACTGATCTGTTTGGCGGTGCGGCGTTTGAGTAAAAGTTAGTTTTTTCTATTTAAGACTCCCTTGTTAAAAGCGCTGATGAATGGCAGTATTGTATGCATTTAACAATTTAACATAAGCGTCAAAATTTACAATGCTCTCTCACTTTATCTTCAAGGTAAAAGTACAACGACGATTAATTAAAAGGCCATACTCAAGCTATATATGGCGTACTACAGAGAGAATTAAAAATATTGGATAGATAATTGAACGCGTAATTTCTAGGTAAGGGAGCAATCAGCTTCCATTGTGTTTCGTTAGCTGGCAATGTAAACAAAGATTTTTATCTACGTATTCGTTTATCTGTCAATTTATTCATGGCCTTCATATAATGGAGGGGTTCACTGATTATAACACACAAAATGCGTTGAAATTGAACCTTCCGTCTGCTATTGTGTGGAAATTTTAAGAAGAGACCGAAACAGTATGTTGTGCTCATGGTAGAGGGAAAGTAGACTTGTTCTGAACGTGTATGGGATTTAAGGATATTATAGTACGTAAGCACCGCCACCCGAGTAAGGGTCTCTAGTAAGTATTTCGTATCGCCTTCATATATTTTCAAGTTATTTCCTAAACAAATAAGTGTTTGATATTTCTCAGCTAATCGCAATCCGTGTTACAAATACATTTCTATACATTTGCGAGAAAAGTACCAATATGTCAATGGCAGTTGAATCTTAAGCGTTCAATTCTTATTTAATATTGTTAATTATTCCTAACATTGTTTCGCTTCATTGTCGGGAAGTAGATTGTTCACAGCATAACATTCATATCCATCAACGACTCATGCCGTCTTAGATATTCAGCATACCATGGACAGCATCGATCTCTCTCTTTCTTCTCTCGTTCTGACGTTGCACTCCGAACATTCGTGTCTGTCGCCAGTGTCTGGGTCGGGGTCCAACATACATAGTCACCTAGAGTGTTGTGTAGCGATCTATGTGATTCGTCTTCGCCCTTCCAGTGACAAGTTCATTGCTCATCCGATACAATTAGTACACAATAGGATCACTAGAGTGCTGATATACTTTATCAGAATATATTAAGCGACTCCCTCTACCATTAACTTCCCATCACTCATTCGTAACTTGCTCTTCACACGTACTTCATTGCTAACACGATCACTAAATCTCTTAACACCTTCCCATTCATCTCGCCATTCGCTCCTCTTACTTCTAAGCTCTAATTAGATACATCTGCATTTCATTTCAAACAAATTACCGGTTACACGCATTCCACAAATCATGCATCCAGCCATTCACTCTCATTCATCTCGCGTGCAGTTTTATTTGACACGGGCGTGAAAGAGAGATAACCAAGCCCAGGTCAGCACGTGCATTGACTAAGGTGTCTACAATAAAGATATATGGATGGCAGCATAATCGATCATGATTGGGGATGACTTTTTATGACTGCCGTGACTTGTTACTCTTGTGAACACACATTTTCTGTGCATGATCCAGCTACACCTGCAATCTGTGAGCGAATGAAACTTCAGA
Source organism: Penaeus japonicus (assembly GCF_977035675.1). NCBI lineage: Eukaryota > Metazoa > Arthropoda > Malacostraca > Decapoda > Penaeidae > Penaeus > Penaeus japonicus. The sequence continues at coordinate 17,234,879 of NW_028234430.1, forward strand.
TGATGACAGCTTAGAGGAAGCGGGTTTATTATGACGCTATGCCTTTTCCCCAACAAGCAAGATGTTAAAATTTGCGGTCATGATCCAAGGCAGTGAAGACAACTGCAAAAACAAATAGCGTTTTGTTCCGACCGCTGGCGGCTTATGGTATCGGCGGCCGACCGCGAGGACGTTCACCCAGCCGCCGC
>NW_028234430.1:17267566-17270066 GCF_977035675.1 Penaeus japonicus
CCCGGGCCCCCCTCTTCCAGGGGTTTCGTTCTCCTCCAGGTACCGGGAACGCCCTCGCCTGGTTTTTTCCCCGCTCGACGCAGTTTCTGTTTTTTAAAATCCGACATTTCGTGCTCCGAAACTTTTTCCTCCCAAACCCCAAGAGATTCCAGTTTTGCGAAAAGGGGAAAAAATCTGACCCATTACTTTTTTTTATTTCTAAACAAAGTTCTTGCTTTTACTACACCCCTTCCAGACTTCCCGGGCTTTCCTGTATCTGCTTCGGCATTGCTTTTATGTGCAATTTTCTTTCAGAGAGAAATTATTGCGAACAAACCCCCAAAGGGGAGGTGGGGGCCAAGGGGAATACGGTTTTACGGCCCACCCTTCAAATTTTGGAATCAACCAACAATGAAAAAACCCAAGAAAGGGGACGAGAGATTTACGAGGGGAGCCCTAGGGGAGCCAGCGATAGACGGTGCCCCGGGCCGAAAGGGGCGCGTCCCTGCCCCGCCGCGTCGGGTGAGAAGTTCACGCTCACCGGGTGTCTTAAACCCCTTTTAAATTTGTAAAAAGGGAAAAAACAAAAAAAAATATCCAGTGAAACGGAAGTTGAAAATCATGGGGGTTTGCTTCTTTTTAAACCTTTTTGAGGGGGGACGGAAAGGGAAAAATTTTTATAGTGTAAACAAACATGTTGCTGCCCATACACATACGTGAAATGGGATCAACATCCACCTTTTAAATATCTGGGGACACCCCTTGGGAAGGGGAGGGGCAATTTAAAAAGGGAAAATTGTGCATTTTTAAATTTTTTTTCTAAATCCCAAGACGCATTTAAGAAAAAGCATTTCCCCCAACATTAAGACTCTGTTCAAACTCCCGTTCGGAGTCAACAATACGCAGAAAAAACCCACTGATAACACACTATCAATTATGAATAAAATGTATTATATATATAAAAATATTTTAAAATTAATTATATATAAAAAATAAAAAATATAAAAATATAAAATAAATACATAATATATATATGTGTGTGTGTGTGTTTTTTGTGTGTTTCCTCTCTCTCTCTCCCCTTTTCTCTCTCATCCTCTCTATTTTCCCCTCTCCCCTCCCTCCCTCCCTCTCCTCTCTCACCCCCCCCCCCCCCCCCCCCCACCCCACAACACAACACACAAAACACACACCAAAGTAACTGATTAACTGAAATCTCATCACAGTTTTTTAGCAGTCCTTCGCTTTTTTTTCCATTTTTCTTCTTTCCTTTTTTAACGTAATTTGTGACAACATTTCCCCAACATATCCCTTCGGTATTTTTTGTTTTTCATAAAATTTCAATGTCTTTCAAAATTTTTGCGACAGAAAACAAAGGAGAAAAAACCCAGGCGGAAGAGAAGAAAAGACGACAGAGGAGAGAGAGAGAGAGAGAGAGAAATAATACATAAAAATACAACATTATATTATAATTTTATATAAATATATATATAAAAAATATATATATATATAAAAATATATAATAAAAATACCCACCAAACTACATTTATCCCACTGGGAACCCCCAAAGACCGCGCCCTCAAATTAAGGGAAAAAATGGGGGGACGAGGGACAAAGATCCCCTTTGCTACATTCCCGAAAAACGAAACCCAAAGGAGGGAAGGGAAAAAGCTGTTTTATATGCCCGAAAAACTGAAAATTAAACCCCGCAAGGGAAAGGGGGTTTTCGGGGGGGTGGGAGCTTTCCCCCCTCGGTGTCCTTCACCTCCCCTCTCTCTTCTTTCCCTCCCCCCCCTTTTCCCCTTGCTCCTCCGTACAAAGGGGAAAGTCCTTCAGCGAGACGGGGTAGGCCCCCAGCCAGGGTTTACGTCATTTGCCCTACACATCGTGAACCAAAAAGGGCCAAAAATTGCAATATTTATCACGCACAGAAATAAACCCCACCGCCCTTTAAAAAACCCGGCAGTAAAGCAAAATCTGGAGGGTTTTAGGTGAAAAAAACGAGCAAAGTAGGGAAAAGCACCTGCCCCGGGGGCCCCTTTTTTTTAGTTCCCCATGAAAAAAAAAGGGCTGCTCAAACCGGTTTATCGCTAAATTAAAAGCACAACACAACCCCACACAACTAACCTTGGGGGACTGGGGTACATATAAAGACCCCCCTTTTGTATGATAAATTACAACCCTATGAAAATATAATATATATAATAGAATATATAATATATAAAATATATATAAAAATATATATATATTAAATTATATAAATTTTATATAATTTTTATATATACAATAAAAATAAAAAATAATTATATATATATATATTAAAATATATATAGTAAAAAAAATAATAATTAAAATAATATAATATAAATAGATATATAAAATACATATATATAAAATATAATATATATAATTTTATATAATATAAATATATATTAAAATTTAAATGTAAAAATTTAATTATATATTTTATATATATATATATATATATATAAAATTTACATACATCATACAACATTCATAAAAA
>NW_028234430.1:17275066-17285066 GCF_977035675.1 Penaeus japonicus
GTGTGTGTGTGTATGCATGTGTGTGTATGTAAGTATATGTAAGATATTGAATATAAATAATAAATTATATATATATATATCTATATATATATTATATTTGTGTGTGTGTGTGTGTGGTGAGTGTGTGTTGTGTGTGTGTATACATATACATATATATATATATAATATATATATATATATATAAATATATATTATATATATATTATATAATGTAATGTATGTAATGTATATATATAACTAGATATATATATATATATATATATAAATATATATAAATATATATATGTTAGACATATATACATAGATATATATTTATATACCCATAATATAAGATATATATATATATATATATATATATATATATATATATATACATATATATATATATATGCATGTTCTGTAATGTTGTGTGTGATGTATATAAACATATATATACCTGCAAAAAATATTAGATATATGTATGTATATAAACGTGTGTGTGCTTGGAATGTCTGTATGTACATGATTTAATACCATGGGAAAAAAACGATAAATCTGCAGTAGAGTTTGGAGGAAACAATATGATATATGAACTCATTTAATAATACAGAAAAAACATCTGCACTGCCAACTTTTGAGATCATCGCAAGAACCACATTTTGGTAAGAGGTATTCTAAAGTTATACTAACCAAAATCCGATACTTTAATAAGCCTGTCAGTTTTTGTCTTTGAACTAGAAGTTTGAAAACGTTTAAAAGTCTCTGGGACGATTTGAAAGAGGAGTCACTTTAATTATTTTTCGGTTGCTGCTGTTAATCATTCCGCCGTGTATCCGTTTGGGCACGAGTGGGGCGGAATTGATTACCAGTCGAATCAGTGGCTTACCTGTATACAGTATACTATATATAAGTCCACCAACACAAGCATATGACATGTGAAGAATTACGTTACTAAAGTAGTGTAGCTTATTTCCTCGCGTGTATGGAATAGACGAATGACGCTGCAACAACCGCCAACACCACATTACCCTTTCATCTCACTCTCTCCTTTTTCTCCCGGACGCCCGAACGAAACGAGTCGCAACCCGGCTCCCCTCTTCTCTCGGTCGTGCTTCCTCCGGTACCAGAACGCCCTCAGCCTGGCCCTTCGCTCGAAGCGACAGTTTCTGTCCTTAAAATATCGACATTTCGTGCTCCGCACTTTCTACGTCCAAGAGATTCAGTGTGCGCAAAGGAACAAATCGAACCCCATTACTTTTTTTTTTGTTCTGATCAGAATTCTTGCTATGTTACAACACCTTCCAGACTTGCATAGCATTACCTTGTATCTGCCATCGGCATTGCGTATGAGCTATATATCTGTCAGAGAGTATTACTCGACACAAATACCCAGAGAGGTGAGGCAGCGAATACGTAAATTACGGTACAACCATCGAATTCGATCAGCCCAACAATGAGATCAAAGCAAGCAAGGGACGAGAGACACACGAAGGAAGCCCTAGCGGAGCCAGCGAAGAACTGTGCGCCGGCCCGCAGCGGCGCCGTCCAGCCCGCCGCGTCGGTGAGAAGTTCACGCACACCGGGTGTCTTCATGCACGCTACTTTGCTGAAAAAAAAATAAAACGCCCAAAACATAATGCATGTACCGAAGTTGAAAAACAAGGCGGTTGCTTCTCTTTGGACAGGCTTGATGAGGACAGGAATGGAGAAGTTTATAGGTAAGGCAAACATGTGCTGCCCATACACTAGTACGTGATGGGATCAACATCCACCAGTTATATCTTGACAGCTAGAGAGGGAGTGCAATAAAAGGGAATATTGGTGCATTTTTACGATGTTTTTCTAATCCCAAGACGCATTTAAGAAAATAGCATTTCCCCCAACATTAAGATCTCTGTTTCAGCGTACCCGTTCGGAGTCGAGTCAATACGCAGAATTTCGACTGATAACACACTATCAATATATGATATATGATATACTATATATACATAGATATATATATATATATATATATATTATATAAATATATATATATAGCCATATCTATATACATATATATATCTATGTGTGTGTGTGTGTGTGATGTGGTGTGTCTCTCTGCTCGTCGTCTCTCTCTCTCTCTCACCTCTCGCCCTCTCTCCTCATCTCTCTCTCTCTCGTCCTCTCTCATCTCTCTTCTCTCCTCTCTCTCTCTCTCACACACAATACACACACACACACACACACACACACACACACGACACACACACACACACACACACAACCACACACACCACACACACGTAACTGATTAACTGAAATCTCATCACAGTTCTAGCAGTCCTCGCGTTTTTTATCCAGTTTACTGTTTTCCCTTTTTGTAAGCGTAATTGTGGGACAAACATTTCCGATCCATATCCTTCGGTATTGTTTGTTTGTCATATAATGCTACCTGACCTATGCAGATTATAGTCGACAGAAATCAAAGGAGAAAAAAACAGGACGTGAGAGAGAAGAGACAGACAGACAGAGAGAGAGAGAGAGAGAGAGAGAGAGATTATAAGACATCATATACAATACATAGATATATATATATCTATATATATAGATATATAATATATAGATAAAAATATATATATATTATAATAAATACATATATACTCCACCAGAACCAATACATATATCCCACTGGAATCCGCATGAACCGCGACCATCAAATTAGGAAAAACTGGCCGACGATGGACCAAGATCTCCTTTTGCTACAGTCTGAAATACACGCAAGATGGAGGCAGAATCAGCGCGTTTTATATGCATAAAAACTGAAAATTACCCCGACAAGGTAAAGGGGTGTCCGTGGGGGCTGCAGCAGCTTCCCTCCTTCGGTGGTCCTTCATTCCTCCCCTCTCTCCATCCCCCCTTCCTCTTGCTCTCTCCTGTACAAATGCGACGTCCTTCAGCCTGAGACTGATAGGCGCCCAGCCAGGTTGACGACATTTGCATACACATCGGTGAACATATGTCTAAACTTGCAATATTACATCACGCACAGGAATATCCCCAGCCGCCCTTGCACAGCAGGCAGTAAACGCTAAATCTGGAGGTTATAGTGAAATAAACGACATATGATAGGATTTGCCAACCTGCTTCGGGACCCTTTTCACTAGCCCCTATGAAAAAAATAGTTGCCTATCGCGGTTTGTCCTCGTCTATGTACACGCCACACACACGCACACACAATCTATAACTTTGTGCACAGCGCGTACATATGTCCTCATTGATGTATATATGTACATCCATATGAATATATATATATAGTATATATAATATAATATATATATATAATATATATATATATATATATATAAAAATACATATAAATATATCTAAATATATAGATATATATATAGAAATATATATATATATATATATATATATATATTACATTATATATCTATAGATATATAGATAGATAAGATAGATAGATAGATAAAGATAGATATAGATATTGATATAAGATATATACTTACATATATATATATATATATATATATATATATATAATAGGATATATATATATATATAAAGCTATTTATATATATGTAATTAAGATGTCTATATATATATATAATATAAAAATATATAATATATTTACATACATTCATACAACATACATAAAAAAAATAGATATATACATATATGTTTTATATTAATATAAACCACAAACGCACACACACATACATATACACACATACTCTCTCTCTCTCTCACACAGCCACACACACAAAACACAAACACACACACAACACACACACAACACAAACACACACCACACACACACATATATCTATATATATATTATATATATAATAATATATATATATATATATATATAAAAATATATATACATATATAATGTATAAATATATTTAAGAAATAATAAAAATATATATATATATATATATATATAAATATATATATACATATATATGTATATATATATATAATATATATATATATATATGTATAATATATATACTATATATTCTTATAGAGAGAGAGAGAGAGAGAGAGAGAATAGAGAGAGAGAGAGCAGAGAGAAGAGAGAGAGAGATGAGCGAAGAGAGAGAGAGAGAGAAGAGAGAGAGAGAGAGAGAGAAAGATTTATACATATCTGTAATTTTATGCATACATACAATACCACACACACCACACACCCACACATACACACACCCACATACTAAATTAAAACTATATATAATATATATATCTACTATAAATATATATATATATATATATATATATATATATATAGATCTAACCATATGTAATATATATATAAATACTTACATATATATATAGATATATATAAATATATATTATATATATGTAATATATGTATATATATATAAATAAATGCATATAATAGTATATATATATATATATCACATATATACATATATATAATAAATATATATATTTACACACACAACAACACACACACAACACACACACACACACACACACACCACAGATATTATATATATTATAATATCATATATCTATATATATATATATATATATATATATATATATAAAATGTATGTATGTATGTAATGTATTTTGAATGTACTGCATATATATATATATATATATATATATATATATTATAATATATATAATACTATTCTATATAAGTGTGAGTAGTGTGTGTGTCTGAGTGTGTGGTGGTGTGTTTGACATGGTGTGTGTGTTGTGCGAATATATGTATAATATAATATATACTATATATATATTAACTACTATATATAAATATATATCATATATATATATAATATATTAAAGATATATCATATATATAAATATATATATATAATATATAATATATATATATTCATTATCTCATTTCATAATTATACCTATATATATATATATATATATAATATATATATAATATACCTACTTATTTACCATATATATTGGGTGTGCATGTATATAAATATGTATACATTACACATATACATACATACGTATATATATATACATATATATACAAATATATATATATATATATATATATATATATATATATATATATTATAATATTCATTTATTCATTTATATATATAAATATCTTTATATCTATATAATCATATATATAAACTATATACTATATATATATATACATACATACACACACACACAACCATCCCAAAAATAGCGAAAAACAAACACGAAAAAATAAAAAACACGACAAAAAACACACAACACACAACAGCACAACACACCACACTCACACGAACACATAACACGTCTCACATAAATAACATCTACATGAAATAATCAAAAATTATACATCATGATATTACATATCATATCATACGCGATATAATATAATATATATATACATATATATATATATAAATATATTTATATATATATACTCTTTAAGAGTATTAATATAGGGCATATATATCATTAATTATACATATTTTCTCAACATTATTATTACAAATATCAATTCTATATGCATATATATACTACTAAACATATAGCTAGTATTCATACAATAATATATATATAATAGTCATATATATTATATAATATATTTATACAATATATATGCCATATATATATATGTTGTGTGTAGTCTGAGTCGTCTGTGTGTCGTTTGTTGTTTGATGGTTAATATATATTTATATATATATAACAATATAGAATAAAAATATATAGTAATATATATATATACCTATTATAATATATTTATTTCGTATTATATATATGTGTTGTGTGTGTGTGGTGTGTGGTTGTGTTGTGTGAGTGTGTGTATAATGTATGTTACGTATAAAAATACTATATATACGACTTATATTAATATAATACATATATATATATATATATATATATATATCTATGTATATATAATATATTATTTATATATATAAATAATTAAAACTATCATAGCATACATACAATAATACTATATATATATACAATAATATATAAGTAACGGTATATATAATATATATAATATAATATAACTAGAATAGATAATATATTTACACACACACAACATGTGCATAATTATACCTATGATGTATATATATATATATAACACATATTATTATGAGGTATCATTTTATTATAGAGCGGAATAATATATCTCTAATGGTAATATTCATCTCACATATGTATCATGTATATATATGTAATAAATCACATATAACCATTACATATATACATATTCAATATAATATCTATAGTATATATATAATACCTATATAAATATATATAACATATATATACAAATACCTATATGTTTCTGTGTGTGTCGTGTGTGTGTATGTGTGTGGGTCTGTGTTTGGTGTGTCTGTGTCTGTTTCTGTGTTGTAGTGTGTGTGCGGATTTGTGTGTGGGTGGGTGTGTGTGTCGTGTGTAGATACACTAACACATATATTAACACCTATATATATATACATACCATATATATTATACTATATATATATATATATATATATATACTGCATATAGTGTATCTAACTATCTAGCTATCCGATTTTCTAACTATATAGACATTCTTAAAAATATAAGATATTTATAGATTTATTTCATATATATATATATATATAGGTAATATGAATTCATGTTCTACATAGTAGATATTCATATATATAGTATATAATTCTTATATCATTATACCGTTGATCATGCAGTTATTATCATCTTGCTATCTATCTAGAGATACTTATAACCATATAAGAGAGGGATTAACTTAACTATACTATTGGTGTGGGTGTTGGTGATGTGGGTGGGGTGGGTGTGTTGTCGGTGTGTGGTGTGGTTGTGTTGTATATATTTATCGAGATGCGTACTAGAGATACATATACTTACGATAGATGAATATATATATTATATGATATAAACATAGATATATAAACATATAATATATTACCCAGTGTTACTTAGTAAATAAACCATATTTATAGCATATACTATATAGAATTGAAGTATAAGTATCTCGTAGAATATATATATATTTACTAGAAGACTCATATTTATATATGTACTTCCATACATATAGTTTATAATAAATTTACTATATATATTATTTATCTATATATATTTCTATGTTATATAATACATATATATACCTATATATAGAAGTATATAAATATATTATATATAGATACATTTATACTATTGTATATATGTTGTGTATATATAATAGTTAGATTTTTTTTATGGGGGTGTGTGTCGTGGCTTATGAGGGTGTGATAGTGTGTTGGGGAGTTGTGTTTGGATATATGTATTATATTCATATAGATATAGATAGATATAGTAAGTATAGATATGACTATATATAGTATTATACTAGATATTATATTGTACTTATTTATATATACATATATTAAATATATATTTTCACTATATACTATAGTCTATTTATTATATCATATATATAATTTAGATATGGATAAATATTTTAATATATATATATATATTTAGATACATAAACATATACAATAATATATATATATATAGATATATATTATAATATATCTATATATATATATATAGTAATATATATATATATATATATAATTATATATAGAGTTATATATGTGTGTGTGTGTGGGTGTGTGTGTGTTTGTGTGTGACTGTGTGTGTGTGGTGTGTGCATATATATATATATATATATATATATATATATATAGAGAGAGAGAGAGTGTAGAGAGAGAGAGTGAGAGAGAAGAGAGAGAGTGAGAGAGAGAGAGAGGAGAGAGATAGAGAAGAGAGTAAAGAGAAAAGAGAGAGGGGGGGGGGGGTAGAGAGGAGAGAAAGAGAGAGAGAGATGAAAGGAGGAAAGAGAAGAGGCAGAGAGAGTAGTGGGGGAGAAAGAGGGGAGAGAGATGTGTGAGGGGAGATAGAGGAAAGGAGAGAGGGAGGGAGTAGAGGGGGGGAGATGAGGATGATGAGAAAGAGGGAAGGAGAGATATGAGAAGGAGAGACGAAGACGAGAGAGGAGAGGGTGAGGAGAGAGAGAGAGAAAGAGAGAAAGAGAGAGGGGGGGGAGGGAGAGAGAGAGAATGAGAGAAAGAGGGAGAGAGAGAAATGAGAGAGGAGAGGGGAGGGGAGAGAGATTATTGAGAGGAGAGAGAGAGAGAAAGAGAGAGAGAGAGAGAGAGAGAGAGAGAGAAAGAGAGAGAGAGAGAGAGAGAGAAAGAGAGAGAGGGAGAGAGACAGACAGACAGACAGAGAGAGAAAAAAAGAAAAGGACATAATAGTGTGTTTACAATACTTGTATCCGCATCTTTACCTAAAATCCCTCGCCCCCCCCCTCCCCCCACGGGAGGACGGGGTAAGCCGACTGTGTCTTTTGTCTCGGGTTGGCATTCCTCTCCGAAGGCACAGTTGGACCGGCAGCGCGTCCGATTTTCTTTCGAGAATTATCCCAAAGCCTTTTTTCCTTGTCAAGAGACGCGATTTCTTGCCAAGGAGGTAGCGTCTGCCGCGAGACTAAAGTAATTTCTATTAACCGGCGGACAGCGATCTCTGAGCTAAATCCTTGAAGAATCCATCGGGGTTTGTGACCAATAGATTATCATCAATATCATTATTATTATCACTATCATCATCATTTTTATCAATATTGTTATTATTTTCATTACTGTGATCATTATTAATATTATTATCACTATAATCATTGTTATCATTATCATTATTGCCATTATTATCATCATCATTATTATTATCATCATCATCGTCATGATATTGATTATCATTATCCCTTTAGTTGTCTTCTTTAAAATTCTTTCTATTAAATCTACACAAGGTTGCGTGTAGGTGATGATATGATAGTGATGTCTATTCTTATTATTAATCGTTATCATTGTTGTAACTTAGTTGTTGTTTCTCTTATCATAATCATTGCAATTGTCATTATCATTACCACTGTTATTATGATTGTTATCGCAATTACTTTCATTATTATCATTACTGGTATTATCCTAACCATCATTATTATTATTATCATTAGTATTAGCATTGTTATCATCAATACTACTATTGTTATCATCACTATTAGTGTTATTATTTTTATATAACCATCATCATTATCATTGCTATTATCTTTTTTATGTCCTTATCACTATTAGTGTTCTTTCCCTTACTGCCATTATCATCAATATTACTATAATGGTCATTATTTCTGTTTTCATTACTATTTCATTATCATCATTTTTATCACCATCACCATTACATTACCAACAGCAGCACCATGACCATCACTACTCTTACTACAATCGTTATCACAATCACTCCAACTTCGTCACTTGCAAGGAGGCAGACGGCGAGCATTTTCCCCGGCGTTTCCAAGAGAGGAATCAAGTTGCTGACAATGCAGCCAAGTCGGTAGCGCCTCGCACTGCGGGTCAACAAGATCAGGCGAGAACAAAAACACAAAGCGAGGAAGTTGCTCAGCTGCTTAAGGAATTATACAACTTATGCCATTAACGCGCTGTTGGTCCGGAGGTTCCCTCTTGTTCGGGGACTTTGCGTCTCATTCCAGCGCGGACGGAGCTGCCGAGTGACACCGCCATCGGCTATGGGACAGGGAGAGGCGAGGCGATACGGTTCCCTTTCTATGCGTGAGGCCCTGTGCTGGATGTAGGGTCTAAAAATAGGTGAGATCTCCAGTGGGCTTCGGCGGAAAGGGGGAGGCGGGTGAAAGCAAGCAGAGAGGAAGTAGGAATGAAAGCAGACGGAGAGGGGAAGGGTCGAGAGCAAGCGGAAAGCATGGCAGGATGGAAGCAAAAAGGTAGAGGGAGGAGGAGGAGGGAGTAGGCAGGGGGAGAAGGAGAGATGAAGGGCAAGCAGAAAAGAGGAAGGGTTGAGGGCAAGAAGGGGGACTGGAGGGAGAGCAGTGCGGAAGGAGGGGGTGGGGGGGAGGGATAAGTAGTGAGGAGACACAGAGAAAGACAAGTAGAGAGGTGAGAGGAATAAAAACAAGCAGAGAAAAGAGAGGGTACAGAGGAAGGAGAAGTTT
>NW_028234430.1:17297566-17300066 GCF_977035675.1 Penaeus japonicus
ACCATTGCAAGCGTTTCCCAGCGCTGCGGCTGAAATACTGGATGTTGATAAGAACCTGCCTCTGGGGCCAAAGCCTGACCAGTGTTACCGCCGCTGCTTATAAAGTTCAAGTACAACAGGTACCAGTTGCAGCCGCCGCCGCCGCCGCCGCTTGACAACTACCGCCATCGGCAGATCGCCAGAGTCGCAAAGCTCGCAGAGTCAGAAGGATCATTCAACCCCGACGGCTCAGCAGCAACACGGCTACGAGCGCCAGGCCATCGCCGCCCGCACAGCAAGGGCGGCCGCAAAAACACGAGGGCGCTTCCGCGTGCAACTTGTGTGAGCTTGCTTTGTCACAGACTAAGCCTTTGGACAATATTGACTATTTTTGTCGAAATAACTTCAAGATTTAATTTAAATGGTCCAAGGTTACGCGTCAGAAACTGTTTGGAGGTTTGTGTTCGTTGCTAACCTATTGTAGAGACATTGGCTGATGGAGTGGTCATAATTTTACTTATGAATATCTGTCCTTTGAATGAACTAATTGTTGTTACTAGCGTTCTTGTTGCGACTTCTGATGTTGATGTTGGTGCTACTGATGCAACTGCTGCTATCATTGTTGTTATTTCTGATGTTATCATTATCATTATCTAAATTGTCAACGCTGTAATGATAATAATGACATTCTACTTCTACCAATACCAATCAATAAAGTCCCTAAATATAATTTTTTGTTATCAAAACCTATTATTATCATTATTATCATCACCACTATCATTTTTACTATTGTTATCATTATCATCATTGTTATTAATCTAATTGCTATCATAATTACTATCATTATTATTACTATTACTATCACTACGATTGCTATAATCATTATTATTATTATTAGTATCATCATTATTATAATTTTCATTAAAATTATCAGTACTACTATTATTATCATCATTACCAGTATTAATATAATTTTTATCATTGTTGCTGTCCATATCATATTGATCATTATTGTCATTATTGATGATAATCACAAGGATACTAATAATGACAATAATACTGATAAGATCATAGATGATGATGATGTGGGGGATAATGATAATGATATTGAAGATGGTGACAACGATAATAATGATAACAACAAGAACTATAGTAATATTGATAATGATAACAATAATGATGGTAATGATAATAGTTAAAAATGATAAGGATAAGGATCATGATAATAATGATACTAATGACACTGATAATGATAATAATAAAGAGGATAATGATAATGTAAATTATAATGATAATGATATGATAATAATAGCAAGGATGGTAATAATGATGATTATTTTGATAACAATAATAATAATGATATGAATGATGGTGATAATAGTGATGATATTAATCATAGCAATGATAATGATAATAACGATAAGAAGAATGATGATAATAATGATGGTGATTGTAGTAATGATAATAGTTATACAGTTGAAATAATAATGATAATGATAGATAGTAATAAAAGTACCCATAGTCAGGATAATAACAGTAGTAAATGTAATGATGAAAATAATATCAATGATAATGATATTGGTAATAACAATAATTATGATAATGATGATAATAGTCATAATAATGGTAATGATATTGACAATGAGAATGATGATAATAACAATAGTAATAATAATGATAATGATAATAATAATGATGATAATGGTCCTAATAATGATAATGTTAATGATAATAATAGCAATGATAATGATACTAATCATGCTAATAATGATAATGATAATAATAATACAACTACTATTAATGATAATGATAATGGTGATAACAATAGTAATAGTCATAGTGATAATGATACTGACATTAATGATGATAATAACAATCAAATTGTTGTTAGAATTATCTTAAATATCCCTGCTGCAATTTCGTTATCATTATCATGTTACCATGAGTATTATTATTACAATTACTATCATAATTATTGTTATTATCATCATTCTTGTTATCATTATTATCATCGTCATTATCTTTATCCTCCTCCTGCTCCTCATCATCACCATTATCGCATCATCATCCCTGTCCTTGTTGCCATTTTTATTTGGTTTTCGTGTAACCATCTTCCTAGTGAATCCCTCCTTACAATTCGTTATGTAATCTATTGAATATACGATCATGTTTAGCTTCCCTGATCATAAGTGTCATTTTTAGAGTAATTACTCTAGCGATGTATATATATATATATATATATATATATATATATATATATATATATATATATATATATATATTATCTATCCCTGTGACGCATACAGGCGACCTTTTCTGTGACATTAACTGCATTATGTTGTTACGTTAACGATTTAACTTTGGGAATATCAGTGCACCAGGCCGTCTAACATTCGACATCCGGGGTTGTGCGGGGTTCTTATGCTGGACTGAAACGTCTCTGAAACTTGATAACGGAAGTGAAGCGGAAGCGTAGCACTTCCACATAAAAATGCGGCCATTCTTACACAGGACTCGGGAA
>NW_028234430.1:17337566-17342566 GCF_977035675.1 Penaeus japonicus
GACATGGAAATCACCATCCGGCATTAAAACGAAATTGACTTCATAATCACCAAAAGGCGTAACATTGTACAAGACGTAACCGTTATCAATAAAGTAACATGTCGGTGCGACCATAGGGACCTGGTCAGGAGTAGAGATTTACAAGTTACAGCTAAGAAGGGAACGAAACAAGCTCATACAGATGCCTCTCGTTAATCTACCCACATCAAGAATAGAGTAGGGCGACGGAATTCAGATATCAACATCCGAAACAAAATCTCAGCCTCATCGAAGATCTTGACATAGACCCAAAATGAACGACCAATCTTCAGTGAGATAACTAACGGAAGCTGACCACTTGAAATAGGGGGTAAAGACGAAAAAGAACAGGTTCAGTAAGCGTTCGGTAGAGACAAAAGAGCTTATGAAACAGCGTAGGGACATGAAAATAACATCAATCAGAGACAAGATAGAATCAACAGAGCTGACTAAGACGATAAAGAAGAAGAAGAAAGAGGATGTACGCAAATTTATCATAGGAAATATAAACGAAGCTCTGCTTGCCGGCACCAGCCTTAAGGCAACAACGAGGAGGCTCGGAATAGGGAAAAAAACAAATGTATACAGTAAAGAAACCCAACGGAGAGGCGACATACAATAAAAATGAAATTATCAAAGTAATAGAAGACTTCTATCGCAACCTATACCACTCAAACGACCAACCACATACGGAGACAAACACAACAATTGGAGATATTCCAAACATCACGGTAGATAAAGTAAATAGGGCACTAAAAAGCATGAAAAGAGGAAAAACACCAGGAGAAGACGGCATTAGTGTGGATCTTATTCAAGATGCAGGAGAGATTCCGGCAGTAAAGCTGGCCAGTCTTTATAACAGATGTCTAGACGTCGGTAAAATTCCGAAGGCCTGGAAAAACGCCGAAGGCCTGGAAAAACGCAATAATAATTCTAATACACAAAAAGGGAGACACAAAAGACTTCAAGAATTACCGACCTATAAGCCTCCTCTCAGTAATCTATAAACTGTTCACAAAAATTATCACAGCCCGTATCACCGATACATTAGATTCAAAACAACCCAGGGAACAGGCAGGATTCCGCAGCGGATTCTCAACTACAGACCATATCCACGCACTAGCCCAAATAAGAGAAAGCAAACGAATGTAGGAAACCCCTGTGTATGGCATTCGTAGATTATGAAAAGGCATTCGACTCGGTACAGATATCTGCAGTACTGGATGCAATTCGTAAACAAGGAGTAGAGGATATATACTGCAGATTATGAGAGGATATATATAGAGATGGTACAGCGACCATCAAAATACACGCAGAAACCAATAAAATACCAATAAAAAAGGGTGTTAGGCAGGGCGACACCATCTCACCGAAGCTGTTTACAGCCTGCTTGGAGGAAGTATTCAAGAAGTTAGATTGGAAAGAGAGAGGGATTAAAATAGGGAATGAGCACTTAAGCAATCTAAGATTTGCAGATGACATTGTTCTTTTCGGTGAGTCAGCAGATGAACCCCACCCCCCCCCCCACTCCCCCCCCCCCCCCCCCCCCCCCCACCCCCCTCTACAACAATTAATAAACGTTTTTAAATAAGGAAAGTCTGAAAATTGGCCTTAAATTGAACATGAAAAAGACTAAAGTCATGTTCAACAGGCGAACCCCAGTTAAGCAAATACAAATACAGGGCGAGGTACTAGAAGCAGTGAACGAGTATGTATACCTAGGGCAACTCATTCAGTCGAGTACATCCTGCGAAGCCGAGATAAAACGGCGAATCAGGCTAGGTTGGAGTGCCTTCGGTACACATAGTAATATATTACGAGGTCGTCTGCCACTATGTCTAAAGAGAAAGTTTTTTGACCAATGTGTCCTCCCCGTCATGACATATGGATCAGAGACATGGACTACGACCAAGACACTCGAGAGAAAATTAGTAAGCGCCCAAAGAGGAATGGAAAGGCTTATGCTAGGAGTTAGCTTAAGAGACAAGAAAAGGGATACACAAAAGACTTCAAGAATTACCGACCTATAAGCCTCCTCTCAGTAATCTATAAACTGTTCACAAAAATCATCACAGCCCATATCACCGATACATTAGATTCAAAACAACCCAGGGAACAGGCAGGATTCCGCAGTGGATTCTCAACTACAGACCATATCCACACACTAGCTCAAATAAGGGAGAAAACAAACGAATATAGGAAGTTCCTGTGTATGGCATTCGTAGGGCGATTATGCAAAGGCTATCGGCTCGGTACAGTGATATCTGCAGAGTATGGATGCAATTGTAAAACAAGGAAAAGTAGAGGAAATATACTGAAGATTATTAGAGGATATTTATAGAGATGGTCACAGCGACCGTCAAAAATCCACGCAGATCCCAATAAAATATCAATAATTACGCGTGTTAGGCTGGGCCACATCATCTCACCATAGCTGTTTAGAGCCTGGTTGGAGGAAGTATTCAAGAAGTTGGATCGGAAAGAGAGAGGGGTTAAAATAGTGAATGAGGGCTACCGTTAAGCAATCTAAGATTTGCAGATGACATTGTTCTTAATCGGTGAGTCCAGCAGATGAACTACAACAATCACACACTTAATAAGCGACAGCCTCTTGAATAGACGGAACAGTCTAAAAAGATTGCGCCTTCACCACATCGGGAACATGAAAAAGACCTAAAGTCATTCCACACCGTTCAACAGCTCGCACACAACTCCCAGTTAAAGCAAATACAAATACAGGGCGGATGTGTGGTACTAGAAGCAGTGAACGAGTATGTATACCTAGGGCAACCTCATTCAGTCGAGTTACCATCCTGCGAAGCCGAGATAAAACGGCGACATCAGGTAGGTTTGGAGTGCCTTCGGTTAAACATAGTAATTATATTACGAAGATTCGTTACCACTATGTTCTAAAGAGAAAAGATTTTTGACCAATGCGTCCTCCGGTCATGACATATGGATCAGAGATGCATGGACTACGGCCAAGGAACTCGAGAGGAAATAGTAAGCGCCCAAAGAGGAATGTGAAAGGGCTTATGCTAGGAGTTAGCTTAAAAGAGACAAGGGTAAAAAAGGCGAGGCGGACATGGATCAGGCAGCAAACAATGAAGTAGAGAATATAACTTTTTCAAGACCATCAAGAAGCAGAAAAGTGGCAGTGGCTTGAACCAACATATAATAGGAGAAGGGAACAAAAACAGGTGGACAAAGAAAACAGAACAGAGATGGGTTAATACCACGACACAAAGAAGACCCCAGGGCAAGACCAAAGACTAGATGGCGGGCTGAATGAAATAGCAAAATTCGCAGGAGGTAGAGGAAGCTAAACTGGAATCAGAGGACGACAAGACCGGAATGACTGGAAAAGGATTGAGAGAGGCCTACGTTCCCCTGCAGTGATGATTGATACAGGCTGATGATGATGATTGATATATAACTATATATATATATATAATATATATAATATATCTAATTATATATATGGCTGATATTATATATAATGTAATGTATGTATATCATATATAATTATATATAATTATATAGAGAGGAGAGAGAGAGAGATAGGCAGATAGATAGATCAGATAGATAAATGTATGTATGCATAATATACATACATATATATATATATATATATATATATATATATATATATATATGATATATATATATAGAATATATATATATATATGTGTGTAGTGTGTGTGTGTGTGTTGTGTGTGTGTAATCATCAGGTCTACGGATCTGCACATTTCTTGCCCCTTTTTTCGTAAATTGATCTTTTGATATACAGAGACTTTTTTTGTCAGCGTTTTTGAACTCCCGTTATACTGGCTCAATTGCTCTTTGTGGATAAGAAGGCTAATGTGGATAATTGTCTTGTGTGATTTTGTGGATTAGTATTCTTGTGTCATAATTGTATTTTTGTTGAACTTTTAACCATTTTAGTTTGTTTGTGTGTGGTGTTATGTGGTCGAACTTTTATACATTTCCTATTGCTACTCTTGCAGCAAAGTTTTGTAGTTTTTGCGGTTTTTGTATTTGTGTTTTGTTTGTTGAGCCCCAGATGTTTAGTTACTAATACTGAGGACCAATGTTTGTACGACAGCGATTCTTGTGTCGGTAAGGATTTTATGTGATTTAGGTATATCAAGGTGCCCATTATTTCCCTGTAAATGTAGTCAATTTGTGTATCAAAGGTTATGTATCTGTCTAAGTTTATTTCTAGATTTTTGACTGAGGTGCTTGGTTTAATGTAGCAACCTCCAAATTCTATAGTTGTATCTGTAGGATTTTTTTCTTGATTCAGACGGCTACCTCTACAAAATGGAATTGTGTTTTTGTCTGTGGATTGAATTTTCAGACCATTATTATCAAATAGTAACTTCTTTGGCTCTATGAGAGTCTGTTTAGTCTTCTCTATTAATCTTTCGTTTGAATTGTTACAGGAGGCAGGCGTGAAGAAAGAGGGTCTTCGGGGACCGATACTGAATGAGTTCTTTTGCAACAGCCGACAGATCATGATAAATAAATAGTCATAAATAGAATGGGCCTAATATGAAGCCTTGTTGAACACCAAATGAGACTTGTTGCTTATGACAGATTTTCGCGTATTTTAACAGAGTTCTGGCGAATAAGTAATTTCTAAACCAACAGTGATTTCTTAGTTTGTTGAGAATGATTTCATGGTCAATACTGTCAAAAGCAATCGACAAGTCATAGAATGAGCAAATTTATTTGGTTATTGTCTTTGCCACTATAAATTTCAGTTATGATTTTTAGCAATACTGTTTTTGTGGATTACTTATGTGTGATGTTTCACACACACACACACACACACACACTATATATATATATATATATATATATATATATTATATATATATTATATATATATATATATTAATATATAATAATATATTCTCATCATTAATAATCATTGTCTAGCCTGTATCATTCAACTGCAGGACGTAGGGACCTCTCTT
>NW_028234430.1:17350066-17367566 GCF_977035675.1 Penaeus japonicus
TTAGGGCAAGACAACAAACACTGGGCGCGTGACACCAACACTCCTACTTGCATGCGACCTTGATTACGCGATACACAAACACACGCGCAAAATCAGACATTTACATAATCCTATCACTTGTGCCCTAGAGCGGGCGTCTCATGGTCTTACTTTTGAAAGCAAAGACTATGAGACTATCACACCTTCACTTGGTCACAATTGGCACTATATACATTAAATAGACATTCACTGGCAACTACATCTTACAATAATCCAACATTCACGAACGCAGACATCTACAGTAAGAAATTGTACACGTTAACTCGTGCACAACACAGCTACGCACTCACTCGCCGTGGAGCAGCAGCACCGAACATAGAAATAGGTCATTACTCAATATATTCCTCTCTCTCACAGCCACACGCGCGGTGTAAACAGGACACACGGGGGAGGGGGAGGGGGAGGGGGAGGGGGAGGGCCACAAGCACCGCACCCACGACGCAGATGTGAAATGGACATAATGAGGGGAGGGGGTTGGGGGGGGGGGCGTGAAATGAGTGCGGATAATACGTAGGTAAAATACAGATGAAAAGGAGCATGCATATACTGAATATGGCAGGGACAGCATGGCGGGGGAAAGGAGGGATATAGAGACAGCAAACATAACGAAAAAAAGCCTATGGATGAAAATGCCTCAAGGAAATACAGTGAAGGGGAGCGTAGAATGCCAACGGAAGAACCTAAAGAGGTAGCGTACAGGACGCAAGGCGTGCGGACAAGAGCCAATATGAACTTCGAAGGAAAACAATCCACGGCCGAGGAACCTCTCCGGCTGATTCGGTGTGCACGTCTTCGTCCCCATAAAGCATGGCCGGTGCCGGACAGCGAACACAAATTCAAATGTTCAAGCGTTGCCAAAGAGGCTGAAACGCCATGACAAGCTACTCTGTTCAGCGATAAGAAATGCCGTAGACGTGAGGGGGACCTGCCTGCCACGGCTCAGTCGTGCATGACTGGGTTGCCGCCAGACTTGTTATCGTGGTCCCTCGATCGCAAGCCTACAGGTTCCTTCGTCTCATGCTCCCGCCCCGCGCTAACAATAGCCGTCCTCCTGGGCTTTACTTAAACAAAGGAAAGCATGGTTGTGGCAGCGCCTGATCTTCTGAATTCACGTTGGCATGACAACTCATCGAACAACGTAGGGTACCGGCACACTGAAGGGCCTTCTCGACCTCTGCCCATGATGGGCAGACTAGCATGATCATTCCGCCTGCTTGCTTGGCTGGCTTGCTTCTCCTAGTCGCTCCATACTTGAATATGCGCATTCACGGTGCGGCGGGAAGCCGAGGAGGCAACGGCGAGCAGCGAGCCCATCCTAGTAGCCGTTCAACTCCGGGCAAGAAGCTCTTAAAGATGACCTCCCCCTCACCCCCCCCTCCCCCTCCCCGTCCCCAGGCAGGTGCACCGGGCACATCGAGCCGCGCTTCATAACGGCCCTTGATTCAAAATGCAGCCAGTATGCCAGTCACACTGCACGTCCTACGCTGGCCTTGGCCAGAGCGGGGGGGGGGGGGTACTGCCTTGTATGGACAGGTGGCTACAGACGTGCATTGTGTTTTAATCAACCTCTCAGAACCCGCAAGCAAACATGACCACCTTCGCCGCCAAGACGGTTACGAGGACTAAATTGAAACTTGAATCTATTGCTGCATAATGCTTAATTACTTCAATTTCCGACCAGTAACGGATTTCGGGCAATGTGCCTCCTCGGCGTGCGGGTAGGGGGGAGGGGGGGGGGCTTGAAAGGACTGGCTTTGCATTTGTTCACCAATGAGCTGAGAAGGCATTGGGCCGGTCGGCCAAGAGTGAAGACGGAGTCTCGTGTCTGACACCTCGGCACACCCTCGCGCCCGCCGCGGGCACTGCACTCGGTGCATTCTCCTGCGCTCACCCGCAGCACCTGACGTTTCGCCGTCGGATCGCTTGCTCTAAAGAACCGTCGACCCGCAGAGGCATAGCACTGCTTCCCCAGCCAGGACCGCGGCTCCGAGGACTTGCCTCCGTGTGCCAGTCCACAGATAGAGCAGCCATGACATGCTGGAGTTGTTACAACGTGGCGTGGGATCTGCGGGATGTGTGAGGTGGGCGGTGGGAGGTGGGGCGTCTGGCAGACGCACGGCAACACACACACGCACACACGTCAGCTTTCAAACGCGACTAGCTAGTACCCGTCGCGGCTCCCACTGCCACCCGCCATGTGATTCCCACAATTTGTGCAACCGATTTTAAACTATTTGAACGCTCAAACTTGCAGGACTAGCGTCTAGATGATTATGTTCTACATTTCACATCTTTTCTTCTTCTTTTTCAAAATGTTGATTAGAAGTGACACATTCGTTTCATTCATTTACACTCTTGTTGCACGGAGTCAAGATATATACCCTATACTATATTTTTTTCCGTTCTGAACAAATACCGCTCTCTCACTATAGAACGAACAACCGCTCATTTGTACACCTGTGCTGAACAGTCTTCGGGGGTATTGCACCGCCCCTACACCCCTTCCTCCCGCTCCACACGTGGCCAGCCAGCGCCGGATGCACGAGCCACATGCATCAGATGACTCCTGCAACACACGCGACTTTCCTCTTCCCTTTCTCTGGCGGTAACTCGTGCCCAATCACGGACTGCCACTGCCATGTTTATCTCTTTTACGGTGGATTGACTAGAAATGCAATACTCCCAAGATCGAGATAGAGGGAGCGAGAGACATTCGAGAGAAGACGTTGACTAACTCGTTCCCGTGCCAGTGTCTATCGTGTGTATCTGGAAATTCATCTTTCACGTCAATAATTCTGAATAAACACCTCGCCCCATCTAAACAGCCAGGCAGTGCGAAGCATTAGACTCCTTACTGAAAGGTATTTGAATGTGCTACACCAACGTCGTCTTTCGTTCTCTCTCCGTTATCCATAATACTTTCTGAACTCATTTCACTCTAACGATATAATTATCCTTCTACAAACAAACATTTTTGGACTAGACGAAATTGTATTCGTGGTTCCATGACAAGTGGATTTTCCATTATTTGTAGGATTTTGCTATCCACTACAAAAAGAAGAAAGCACTCGTTTGTGTCTCTCCCTTTCTGCAAAGGAAAAAAAAGCGGTGACAAAGTGTTGCAGAACAAGGGCACTAATCATTCAAGGTAAAGTATTAGAAATGAATAGATCACACGACACGTTGGCGCCAAAACCTAGAGTCTAACTAGGAGGCTGAATATTCATCGAGGCACAAGTCCCGTGGAGTGACGGGGGCGAGGAGCGTTTCTCGCAAGGAGCGTATCTACGTCGATGGGAAGGGAGGGGATGAGGAGGGGGGGGGGGGTAAACGGGAAGAGAAATCATGGCCACAGAAAGCAGAAGACAGGGCAAGGAGGCTGGCGGTACTTACGACATGCGCTGGCGAGCGAACCTTAGCCATGCAGTGCAATGAAGTTTCATTCGCAACTCGAACAGAAAACGAAGACGATATGCAACGTTTTACGCGAGACATCTAAGGGCAGTGGAATTTCACGTGCAGTCACACACCAACAAACCTCACCCAACTTTCACACAGTTTCGGTGCATCCATCAAAATATTTAAACACAAAAATAAATGATAACCACACATCCTAAAGAATATATATTCACACTTCACTAGGGAATGCATCTATAGATATATAAAGTACATAATGACTGGAGACAAGGATATTCTTTCAGGAAGCAAATACATAAGAATATTTCATCAGAATGTAAATACATGACTTGGTGGATATTCAGCAAACAAACGGACAGCAAAGTGAGAAGAAACAAGCATAATAAAACTGGGAATGCAGACTTCACGCCTCCGCCGTCGAGACGATGGCCGGGCGGTCCGCCACGCAAGACGACACGCCTTCGTGTGGGTCAACATGGTCAGTCACAACAGGTCATGAATATTCAACATACAAGGTGTGGGTGTGTGTGTGTGTGTGTGTGTGTGTGTGTGTGTGTGTGTGTGTGTGTGTGTGTGTGTGTGTGTGTGTGTGTGTGTGTGTGTGTGTGTTTCTTGTAGATGTGTGCGAGAAAGAGAAAGAAAGAGCAGAACTTGATAACGGATATGAAGACGCGGAACTGTGGCCTTAAAGCTACCGTGGAAAAATAAGGTATTTTATATAACAGCGAGCAGGACCACCGAGGTGCACCCGCGTGCGCGCGCGCCAAGGCGTCCGGCGACTTGCAAAGGGCAGGCGCGTCGGCACGAGGCACAGCGACCTTGGGAGCGGCCACAGTCCCGTTTCTCGCACGTCCCTTATTCATCATTATCATCTAACTGCATATGGGGGCCTGGAGTCTCGCCTCTCTACGCGCCACTTGGCTCGGTAGAGCGGTCACCGCGCGCCAAATCCTTTAGCTATGACTAATTCATGACTCTTCTCTCAATAAATATATTAGTTCGAATTGGCCTCATGTTCGGATCTGAGCTATCTGGATCCTTAGCACAGATAGGAAATAAAATATCAATGTAATCAAATAATCGACTCAGGTAATCCTGCGCCCTATTTGCTTGGCTCGTCGGAGGCGCTGGGAAAGCAATCGGCCAATCGCGGTCGTCAGGCGCCGTGGATCTCCCGAGTGACTGGATAAGACCATGCGTGCGTGCGTGAGTGCGTGAGTGCGTGGCCAATTGCAGCTCCGACCAACAGCTGACGGCACTCAGGAGGCATGCACTGCGCCGCAGGTACTCCCGCCAGGCCACTGCAACACTAACTCGTGCCAGCATCGCACGGCCCAATACAGTCAGTACCACGACCACAATGCCGCCACCTTGTCAGGGATGTTCACGGCGCCAGAAGCCGCTCGGCGCCCTTCGCGTCGGCGGCCCGAGGCTTCTTGCTCCTCTTCCTCCTCGTACTCTTGCTCTTCTTTCCAAGTGGCATCACCCCGTTGCGAGACAGCGTTCCGGCCTGCCTTTCTGCGCGGTGGACCTTCTTGAACCGGAAGCAATTTGGCCGGGCGTCAGCGCTTCAACCTCCCGAAATAGTCCTCTCCCTGGCCGTGCCAAAGTAGTGACAAGAATGCATAATTGTATTTCATAAGGACACTGGGACACAGCACGTTTCACTTGTAGAGTGCATCAGTGGATCCTACCTGAAGATATATTACAAAACTCTATATCTTTTAAACACCGGATTTCCTCCTCGGTGCGTTTCAGCATTCTTCCATACACAGTATTTCAATATAGGTGCATTACACAACATTCAACAAATTTAAATACCACTAAAATATCTGGTCCCAAAACTGCTGTGAACTCATTAACATTAAATATAGAATGAACTCGTTTCTACACCCACAACCGAATGAAATTAATAACAAATTTCTAATCTAGCCAATATACACATTTATGTATAGTCTTTACCCATACTTGCGCTTCACACACAAGTACAAGGTCCATTGCCAACCACCAGTACTGGAAGACTAACTTTTGTTAATAACCAGGCCCTTTACACGGACATCAAGGCAACACTTTGCTGGGATGACATTTTCTGGTAGCTAATGTAAGAGTCCTTCAAAAGAATCAAAGTAACGGCGACTCAGCAGCCACTGACAGACACGTGTCAGTGTTGGGGTTTGCAGACAAGACAGACCGAATGTAGCTAGAGGGAGGCACCAGCTCCGTATCGGGGAATATCACTTCCAAAATCACATTTTTCTATTCGCATAATTATGCAAAATATCTTCGTGGGGATGCACAAAACACTTATAGCGAGTGATTCACTAAGTTGTACAATTTTCTCAGAGGACGAGGACCGAGCCCGAGTCGGATCATTTGATGGACGACTGCGAGTTCTGGTTCTCGTCCGTGGAGCCCTTGAAGAAGCCCTGGCGCGTCTTGCACTCGCGGATGGTCACCGTGATCAGGTTGGCCGTGACGTCGGTGATGAAGATCTCGTCCGCCAAAGGGTTCCTCTTGTACCAGTAGGTCGGGTCGGGCGCCACCAGCACCTGCAAAGACACACGCCTTATGCTCTTCTCTCTTCTAGCAGAAAACACTATTCTCTATTTTCATTTTGCTTAAATGAAAGCTAAGATAAAGATAAACAAAAAACAACTTCGAAGCTGATTAAGGTAAAGCTGAGAGAGAGAGAATGATAGATGGAAGGAGGAGAGGAGCGGAAGAGGGAAGCAGGGAGCAGGGATTGATTATAGAGGGAAGAGGGAGGGAGGGAGGGGTGAGAGTAGAGGTAATGGGAATATAGGAGAATTAGGGAGAAGGAAAGATGATAGGTGGGAGATGTGGGGGAAAGGAGAGGGGGGAGAGGGAGGGGCATATACATATGTGTATGTGTATGTGTATGTGTATGTGTATGTGTATGTGTATGTGTATGTGTATGTGTATGTGTATGTGTGTGTGTGTGTGTATGTGTATGTGTATGTGTATGTGTATGTGTATGTGTATGTGTATGTGTATGTGTATGTGTATGTGTATGTGTATGTGTATGTGTATGTGTATGTGTATGTGTATGTGTATGTGTATGTGTATGTGTATGTGTATGTGTATGTGTATGTGTATGTGTATGTGTATGTGTATGTGTATGTGTATGTGTATGTGTATGTGTATGTGTATGTGTATGTGTATGTGTATGTGTATGTGTATGTGTATGTGTATGTGTATGTGTATGTGTATGTGTATGTGTATGTGTATGTGTATGTGTATGTGTATGTGTATGTGTATGTGTATGTGTATGTGTATGTGTATGTGTATGTGTATGTGTATGTGTATGTGTATGTGTATGTGTATGTGTATGTGTATGTGTATGTGTATGTGTATGTGTATGTGTATGTGTATGTGTATGTGTATGTGTATGTGTATGTGTATGTGTATGTGTATGTGTATGTGTATGTGTATGTGTATGTGTATGTGTATGTGTATGTGTATGTGTATGTGTATGTGTATGTGTATGTGTATGTGTATGTGTATGTGTATGTGTATGTGTATGTGTATGTGTATGTGTATGTGTATGTGTATGTGTATGTGTATGTGTATGTGTATGTGTATGTGTATGTGTATGTGTATGTGTATGTGTATGTGTATGTGTATGTGTATGTGTATGTGTATGTGTATGTGTATGTGTATGTGTATGTGTATGTGTATGTGTATGTGTATGTGTATGTGTATGTGTATGTGTATGTGTATGTGTATGTGTATGTGTATGTGTATGTGTATGTGTATGTGTATGTGTATGTGTATGTGTATGTGTATGTGTATGTGTATGTGTATGTGTATGTGTATGTGTATGTGTATGTGTATGTGTATGTGTATGTGTATGTGTATGTGTATGTGTATGTGTATGTGTATGTGTATGTGTATGTGTATGTGTATGTGTATGTGTATGTGTATGTGTATGTGTATGTGTATGTGTATGTGTATGTGTATGTGTATGTGTATGTGTATGTGTATGTGTATGTGTATGTGTATGTGTATGTGTATGTGTATGTGTATGTGTATGTGTATGTGTATGTGTATGTGTATGTGTATGTGTATGTGTATGTGTATGTGTATGTGTATGTGTATGTGTATGTGTATGTGTATGTGTATGTGTATGTGTATGTGTATGTGTATGTGTATGTGTATGTGTATGTGTATGTGTATGTGTATGTGTATGTGTATGTGTATGTGTATGTGTATGTGTATGTGTATGTGTATGTGTATGTGTATGTGTATGTGTATGTGTATGTGTATGTGTATGTGTATGTGTATGTGTATGTGTATGTGTATGTGTATGTGTATGTGTATGTGTATGTGTATGTGTATGTGTATGTGTATGTGTATGTGTATGTGTATGTGTATGTGTATGTGTATGTGTATGTGTATGTGTATGTGTATGTGTATGTGTATGTGTATGTGTATGTGTATGTGTATGTGTATGTGTATGTGTATGTGTATGTGTATGTGTATGTGTATGTGTATGTGTATGTGTATGTGTATGTGTATGTGTATGTGTATGTGTATGTGTATGTGTATGTGTATGTGTATGTGTATGTGTATGTGTATGTGTATGTGTATGTGTATGTGTATGTGTATGTGTATGTGTATGTGTATGTGTATGTGTATGTGTATGTGTATGTGTATGTGTATGTGTATGTGTATGTGTATGTGTATGTGTATGTGTATGTGTATGTGTATGTGTATGTGTATGTGTATGTGTATGTGTATGTGTATGTGTATGTGTATGTGTATGTGTATGTGTATGTGTATGTGTATGTGTATGTGTATGTGTATGTGTATGTGTATGTGTATGTGTATGTGTATGTGTATGTGTATGTGTATGTGTATGTGTATGTGTATGTGTATGTGTATGTGTATGTGTATGTGTATGTGTATGTGTATGTGTATGTGTATGTGTATGTGTATGTGTATGTGTATGTGTATGTGTATGTGTATGTGTATGTGTATGTGTATGTGTATGTGTATGTGTATGTGTATGTGTATGTGTATGTGTATGTGTATGTGTATGTGTATGTGTATGTGTATGTGTATGTGTATGTGTATGTGTATGTGTATGTGTATGTGTATGTGTATGTGTATGTGTATGTGTATGTGTATGTGTATGTGTATGTGTATGTGTATGTGTATGTGTATGTGTATGTGTATGTGTATGTGTATGTGTATGTGTATGTGTATGTGTATGTGTATGTGTATGTGTATGTGTATGTGTATGTGTATGTGTATGTGTATGTGTATGTGTATGTGTATGTGTATGTGTATGTGTATGTGTATGTGTATGTGTATGTGTATGTGTATGTGTATGTGTATGTGTATGTGTATGTGTATGTGTATGTGTATGTGTATGTGTATGTGTATGTGTATGTGTATGTGTATGTGTATGTGTATGTGTATGTGTATGTGTATGTGTATGTGTATGTGTATGTGTATGTGTATGTGTATGTGTATGTGTATGTGTATGTGTATGTGTATGTGTATGTGTATGTGTATGTGTATGTGTATGTGTATGTGTATGTGTATGTGTATGTGTATGTGTATGTGTATGTGTATGTGTATGTGTATGTGTATGTGTGTGTATGTGTATGTGTATGTGTATGTGTATGTGTATGTGTATGTGTATGTGTATGTGTATGTGTATGTGTATGTGTATGTGTATGTGTATGTGTATGCATGTATGTGTATGTGTATGCATGTATGTGTATGTGTATGTGTATGTGTATGTGTATGTGTATGTGTATGTGTATGTGTATGTGTATGTGTATGTGTATGTGTATGTGTATGTGTATGTGTATGTGTATGTGTATGTGTATGTGTATGTGTATGTGTATGTGTATGTGTATGTGTATGTGTGTGTATGTGTATGTGTATGAGTGTGTATGAGTGAGTGAGTGTGTGTGTGTGTGTGTGTGTGTGTGTGTGTGTGTGTGTGTGTGTGTGTGTGTGTGTGTGTGTGTGTGTGTGTGTGTGTATGAGTGTGTGTGAGAGTGTGTGTGAGAGTGTGTGTTTGTGTGTGAATGCGTGTGTGTGTTTGTGTGTGAATGCGTGTGTGTGTTTGTGTGTGAATGCGTGTGTTTGTGTGTGAATGCGTGTTTGTGTGTGAATGAGTGAGTGTTTGTTGTGTGTGAGCGCGCGTGTGTGTATATGTGTATTTATGTGTTTATGTATTTATGTATATATGTATATATGTATGTATGTACATACATACATACATACATACAAACACAAACACACATACATACATATATATATATATATATATATATATATATATATATATATATATATATATATGTATATATATATGTATGTATATGAATATATATGCATATGCATATGTGTATGTGTATGTGTATGTATTTATATGTGTGTATGTATAAATAGACAGACAGACAGATATATGCCTTGCAATGAGTATTTTACTTTCCTAACAACTGCTAGCGTGACAGCCCCTGCGCGGAGGCTGCACGCGTGTCGAGGGAGGGCGTTCCAGGGAGCCCATCCCCGAGCGAAGCCAAAATCAAAGGCAACACAGCCAACGACTTCGTAGGAGAGCGGAAATTGCCGAGCCATTTTCATTCCGCTTTCGAGGGGCCGCGGGGACACCGGCGGCAGAGTCCGAATGCACGCGACCGGCGCTGGCAGTCGGGCTGCAATCCGCACTAATTTCTGCGATCAAGGTCGCGCTCCCATGCTGTTTGCGCTCTGTTGCTCCATGTCCAGCGGCTGTCGTGCACTTGCACAGCCACATACCTACGCGTAACGAGATTCCAATCTTGGATCGCGAGCGGAAAACTCGCTGGCTAGACTCTGGCAATGCGATTGTTTCCCTCACTGTCCCCCAGTACCCCTCCGTCCCACCCACCCCCCTCCGCCCCACGTGCGAAGGGCTGAAGTGTGAAGTTTACCTCGCTAATTTAGTTCGTTTTGGCGGGAAAACTTATGACTGGTGTCATGTGTACTCGCCTCTCCTGCCTTCAGATCCCTCATCTCTTCCATTATGCAGACGGCATCGCGTTTCAGAGCATATCTTAACTTCTATTCCAAATCCTAACATCTCCCATTCCCTCGACACGATCTCGTCTCATTCCTTCTCCGGAAAAACTCAGTTAACAGATATGTCAGAATAACATCATACAATACCAGTCAGCACAACTACCGAGCACAAAGTACTCGGGCGGCTTCTCCCAGAGATCACGTCTCTTGTGGCCCCGCATCTTATTAATCCGAATCGGCGCTACCACGGAGACAGTTCCGAGCGAGCCCCACGAGAGGCCCAATAATCCATAGTGTGGAAGTCTCCAAAATACAGCAGCCAGCGAGCGGGGGGCGAGTGAGTGTTCCGTCCAGCTTGGTGCCAAACGCATGGCAAATTATCGAGAGGAAAAGGCGGGAAACGGCGAGGTGCGCGGTGCGGGTGGCGGGCGCACGAAGCAGTGCGGGACAGCGCGAGGCAGAGAGACACGCGGCCTCGCTCGCCAAAGACTGGCTAGCGACAGCTGCAGATCAGACCGGTCGGGAATACTCGCTCCCGATCCTTTAATCATTCCCTTCTTTTCGTTTCGCAACTTCAGGCGCTAAATAGATTCCCGACACGCGCAAAAAACGATTACGTTCTTTACTACAAGAGCCCAAGCGCGGAAAATTGAAGAACAGATGAACAACGATGTTAAACAATCATTATCAAGTGAACGAAGCCAAGAGCAGCGGGTCCGAACGACAAGCCAGCTGCCAGACGCACGGGGCCGCGCTTGTGTGATCACGAGGCAGGTCTGCGGTAATCTATCATCACTACTACTGTCTTTCTCTACTATACCCGGAAACCATCCATATTTAACCAATGCAATGCCATCATCTCAGGGGTGCATAGAACGTTGTCGAGCAGGCCTAACAAGGAACGTCGGGGCCGAAACAATACTGAACCGGCCGCAGGACAGTGGATGAAGGACACATCTGTACAGTCACACACACTGCTTACCTTGGCCGCATGTCCCCTCCCCCCTCCCCCCTCCCTCCTCCCACGCCGAGGCCACACCTACCACGAATAATTCTCGGCCATACTGGAAAAAATACAGCCCGTCAAGAACTGCTACTTCCCTGCCGCACCGAGACGGTTAATTCCCTTCTCGTCCCTGCACTGGTGGCGGGAGTATATGGTGGCCGCGGGGGTAGGAGGGGCGGGGAGGGGGAGGGGGGGCTTCCTGGTTGTCATGTATGGTATTGATGTCAGTATTTAACACTCGACTACGCTCCGCCAGGGATCGCCGGCATGCGTTGATGCGGCACTTTTCAAGCAGCCAGAGATGTTCCTCTTTCGTGGCCTCCTTCCCTGTGCTGGCGAGGCCGTCGCGAGACCTCGGAAGTCTGTGTCTCGTCCATGATGAATGGCGGGCATGTGACCTTGCCAGCCATCCGGACCCGCTCTGCCTTTCCGTGGAGGCCGACGAGGAGTGACCCGCTTGACAAGGTGGTCGACAGGCGTGCTCGCTTCCCTGCAGGCGCCATACCCTCGCGCGGCCAGAAGGTATAGCACGGAGGAAGCCCCGAATGGCCGCTTATACGTGGCTTCTGTTCCGTCATTAGAACCGGGAAGAAATGATGTTTCGGCGTGGGCGGATTAATAACAGTCCCACTCGTTATTAATGGCGCCCGCGAAGTCAATGCTAGTTCACGGAGAGAAATATAGTTGTCAATAGTAGTCAGACAATAATATAACATCATCATTAGACAAAAACTATATTTACTAATTGACACCATGTGTAGGTAAATGTTATAGCCTATGCCATGGTATTATCTACTGATTAAATGACAGTTTGCATCAGAGGCGAGAACTGGAGAACTGAACCAAAGGCGATGTGGTTATGGTTGGCATTCGGACTCCAGTAATATTTACTTCGACCAAAATATGACCACTCTCAGCTTAGTGCAGCTCAAAAGTCGCGGGATGATAACTCGCATCCGAAGACGTCAGATCGGGGCCACGCCAAGACCCCGAGCCGCGTGCAGGGAGTTGCAAGACGCGGCAGGTGCATCTGGGTGCACGTGGCAACTTCAACGTGCACCTTACACAGACCGGCATGTGCGAGAGGGGGGAGGAGGGGGTGAGGTGGAGGAAGACTAAAGAACATACTTCACGGCCTCGACTTCTGCCACCTCCTTACCAACTCTGTATTATAATCTTCGACTTAATTTGCTGAAGAGTAAAACTTAGATTATAACTATCGAAAATGTAGACGCATTTCTAACAGAAACATTTTGCATTTTTTGAGCAATATCCAATTCTCGTTCAAACTTGTTTTAAAGCTTTCGTGACCGTGAACTCGGCTTCTGCATCACCGTAGTTCTCAACCGATGAAATTAATGTATCTCCCATTACTATACAGGCCTTCATAACAGCGACATTGTACGGAACAGAAGGCGTGCTACCGAACTTTGCAATACGCCCGTCACTCTCTTGGTCTTTCTTTCCTCCGGGATCAGTATACTCGTCACCAAATCTCCTCTATATGTAAAAAATATGTATGTATGTATGTATGTATGTATGTATGCATGTATGTACGTACGTATGTATGTGTGTGCAATTACATGCAAGTACGCACATATAATACCTAATTTGATTGTTAGACTATAAAAACACGTTTTTACTTTTGGTTTGATGCATGCGGTATGCATTACAATCCCCCCACAATAATGCATTGATATTTAGATAATTTCAAAATGGGCAACAATACCACCTAATGAAGTACATTCGAGATTCTTTAAAAAACCATGCCATGGCGATTGGTTAAATTACATCAATCGGCGAAGGAGTTCTTGGACCCCCTCCGCTCGACAACCGTTTCGGACAGACAGGCAAACACACGCACACACAAAAGCGCAAAATGTACTCCCTCGTTCACTCTCCGCGGGATAATGGTGAAGACTGGGAGATTACCTTTCCCGCTTGACATGATCATCAGCGCAGTGTGAGGTGGCGCGGGATAATCCACAGACCCACGAGTAGGTCCGTCAACCCCTTCCGACTTCAACATCCCAGTCACACGAGATGAAGAAGGGACCAAGAAGATCCTTCCCCCATTCTCTCCTCTTCTCTCCTTTCACCCCCTCTTCTAACTTCACCTCTTCTCTTCTTTTCTCTACTGTGCTCTCTCTCTCTCTCTCTCTATCCAGCTATCTATCTACCTATCTCTCTCTCTTCCCCCCCCCTCTCTCCCTCTCTCCCTCTCTCCCTCTCCCTCTCCCTCTCTCTCCCTCTCTCTCCCTCTCTCTCCCTCTCTCTCTCTCTCTCTCTCTCTCTCCCTCTCTCTCTCTCTCTCTCTCTCTCTCTCTCCTCTCTCTCTCTCTCTCCTCTCTCTCCTCTCTCTCTCTCTCTCTCTCTCTCTCCCTCCTCTTCCTCTCCTCTCTCCCTCTCCCTCTCTCTCCCTTCCCTCCTCCCTCCCTCCCTCCTCTCCTCTCTCCTCTCCTCCCTCTCCCTCCTCCCTCTCCTCTCTCTCTCCCTCCCTCCCTCCTCCTCCCCCCCTCTCCCTCCTCTCTCTCTCTCCCTCTCCCTCTCTCTCTCTCTCTCTCTCTCTCTCTCTCTCTCTCTCTCTCTCCCTCTCTCTCTCTCTCTCTCTCTCTCTCTTTCTTTCGTTCTTGGCCCCCTACCTCTCCCCCCTTCCTTCCTCGTTCTAAAGACTCTGTCCAAACGCAAGGAGCTGCTCGACGACCCTTGCGCGCTCCGGATGCGCGCTTCCTCATTTCCATTTTACTAGTCTATGATTATACCTCGAATTTCGCACAAAAACACGCCCAACCAAGAAGATTTACTTTATTTACGGGTCGGTGCTGTGTCCAATAACTTTCATGGTTCCGGTTTTGCGCTCATCCATCATCACAGAACGTTCAGCGAGGACAGTACCCGTTACCTTCCACTTCCACATACACGCACACACGTGCGTCCCACTGTAGGCTACGGCAACTACGCTCGCTAACAACGGGAGGGAGTGGAGGGGAGACAGTGGCATAAGCCTAGAAAAAGGAGTGAGAAGGTAGAAAAGAGAAGAGGAGAGAGAGAGAGAAGAGAAGAGAAGAGAAGAGAGGGAGAGAGGGAGAGAGGGAGAGAGAGAGAGAGAGAGAGAGAGAGAGAGAGAGAGAGAGAGAGAGAGAGAGAGAGAGAGAGAAAGAGAGGGGGGGGTGCATTGTAACACAAGCTAAAGCACGAGGGCGGTATTACTCAATAGCTCCCACTCTGGCCACACATCCTCACGGCATATGCAATTAACATTATCACCATCACGGCCTAATGTTCTGCTTATCGATCCCTGCAGATCTTAACGTCTTTAAACCCTTCGTATTTTGCAAGTCTGCATTAACTGCTGGACCACCCGGGACCCGCACACTCCCGCCCGCCATAAAGGTTTTTGTACAGGGTGATCATGCAGTTGTGGCTATAATTGGTCTCGCTGCACCGCTGGTCCGCTACACTGACCTGACCACCCGCCCCTCCCCTCCCCCCTCCCCTCCCTCGCCCACTCCCACTGGATCCTATCCAACACCTTCCACGCGAAGATATCACTCGCACTGCAACACTGAATAAGCTTAACCCACGGGGGAAGCACTTAGAAGGTACCATTATACACCACCACAAAAGCTGTGGTCAACCGTTACTCTGGCCCGGCCTGCCGACAGACGTTTTCGGTGGATGCGTTGTTTTTGCTCGCGCCGTGGATTAACCTCCATCGAATTCACGCGACAGAGCCAGGGATTCCACCAAGGACCATGACTGCGACCAACAGGCGACGCTGCATTCAACTTTTGGAAACCCATTTACAGCTGCTTACATCTCTTAAGGCAATAACGAAACAACAAAATTAGGACATAATTCAAAACAGAATATATGTTCTTAATACGTCGGTCGCATGTGAGATAACACAAGAGGAGGCAAAAAATATGTATCTGAAATAGATATCTGCAGCTGATATCTTACTCATTCCTAGTCTGTCGACATAATTAGGAGTCTCTTAATTCAATTCAGTTACGGTACTTTTCCATGTATTTACCGAGAATCATAACACCTGCCAACAAGCGAGTTCGCATATCACACTATCAATTTGCCTTCCGGTCTTGCAACAGGAAGTCGGTTTGATGGTCTCGTTAAGTAGGTGAAGGAGGAGGATGAGAGGAGGGGGGGGGAGGGAAAGGTATAGACGCATCAACAAGAGGCTAACTAATATTCCGGAAGAGTATTCGGACCGTCTATATCCTTACCTGTCGGAGCAAAATCCGAAGCGTTGTGGTAACAGTAAATATTCTCTAGAATCATTAGAGACCAAAAATGACATTATACACACACACAAAAAAAAAATAAATAAATACAAACAAGAAATTGTGTCCCATATGTTTGCATGGGTCAGTGAGAAGACATCTGGACAAACCAGCGGGATGGGTTTCTCTACCAACTTTCACGTCACCAAAGCCATTACGAGTTCGCTAGAAAGCTGAAGGTTCATACAATTAAAGCCCTTCAGATGGCATGCAGCCGAGCCTTCACGCTCAAAAATGCAATAAGCCACTTGAAGACTGTTATAAATGCATTGCCTACTTATATTCGCTGCGAACGTTAAATGATGAAACAGCAAGGATGTTAACGATATCACAGTATTGACTAAAAAATAATTGTAATCTCCATAAAAAGGTAGCTGCTTCAGACAGGGGGAGGGGGGGGGGGTGTCGCATGGCCCTATTCATGAATCATTAGGGCAATTTCGTCTTAACTTAAAGAGACAATCAGATTCAATAAATACAAACTTAAAGAACCCCGATTAGCCAAAGATGCTGAACGTTTGCCAGGGTAGAGGGTGGCCTCCCGCGTCTGAAAATTAACGACTTGGTCACTACAGAAAAAAGAGGACCAAAAACGGCACGACTTAAAAAGTAAGAAAATCGCCAATCGTATCTCGAAGTTCTCTCTTACTGAGCTGTACCTGATTACTGCCGGTTTGATTCGCCATACGACGGATGAGTAAAAGGGTTCTTTCAATAATGGCCAAACAAGTAGAGAGAGAGAGAGAGAGAGAGAGAGAGAGAGAGAGAGAGAGAGAGAGAGAGAGAGAGAGAGAGAGAGAGAGAGAGAGAGAGAGAGAGAGAGAGAGAGAGAGAGAGAGAGAGAGAGAGGAGAGAGAGAGAGAGAGAGAGAGAGAGGAGAGAGAGAGAGAGAGAGAGAGGAGAGAGAGAGAGAGAGAGAGAGAGAGAGAGAGAGAGAGAGAGAGAGAGAGAGAGAGGGGAGAGAGAGAGAGAGAAGAGAGAGAGAGAGGGAGAAAGAGAGAGAGAGAGAGAGAGAGGGGAGAGAGAGAGAGAGAGAGAGAGAGAGAGAGAGAGAGGAGAGAGAGAGAGAGAGGAGAGAGAGAGAGAGAGAGAGAGAGAGAGAGAGAGAGAGAGAGGAGAGAGAGAGAGAGAGAGAGAGAGAGGGAAGAGAGAGAGAGAGAGAGAGAGAGAGAGAGAGAGAAGATGAGAGAGGAGAGAGAGAGAGGGGGGGAGAAGAAGAGAGGGGAGAGAGAGAGAGAGAGAGGGGGGGAGAGAGAGAGAGAGAGGAGAGAGAGGAGAGAGAGAGAGAGAGAGAGAGAGAGAGAGAGAGAGAGAGAGAGAGAGAGAGAGGAGAGAAAGAGGAGAGAGAGAGAGAGAGAGAGAGAGAGAGAGAGGAGAGAGAAAGAAAGAGAAAGAGAAGGAAGAGAGAGTGAGAGGAGAGAGAGAGTGAGAGAAGAGAGAGAGAGAGAGAGAGAGAGAGAGAGAGAGAGAGAGAGAGAGAGAGAGAGAGAGAGAGAGAGAGAGAGAGAGAGAGAGAGAGAGAGAGAGAGAGAGAGAGAGAGAGAGAGAGAGAGAGAGAGAATCCTGAAACCCGCAACTGGTCATCTCCCACCCAGGGCGCCTCCCTCGGCTTTCCTCGCCAGCCCGGGCTCCTGCTGGCCACCGGGAGGGAACCCCGTCTCCTGTCCCATTTCCGGTGTACATTACATAATTA
>NW_028234430.1:17372566-17382566 GCF_977035675.1 Penaeus japonicus
CCCCGCCAACAGGGCCGCATAAGAGCCTCGTCTAGCACCGCCGGAGTGGAAGGCGAAGAGGCGCGTTAAGGTGACATTGAGAACCCGAGTTACCACCGCGTGCACAAGTTATTCTCGTCATGTCAACATTGTGCGCCTCCAGTCACTCCCCCTCTTCCTCACCTCCCCTCGCCTTTCCCCTTCCTTTATTCTCCTCCCGCGTGCCCCCCCCCCCCCCCGCCTTCACTTCTCCCACTCATCCGTGCATCTTTCTCCTTCCCCTCGCCCAGCCACCCTCCCTCTCGTCATCCGGCCTCGCCCCCCCCCCCGAAGCCCTTTCCCAGCATTCTTTGATAACACTCCTAGCTTCTCACTCGACTTCCCTTCCCTTTGGCTTCGGCCTCCTTGCCCTTCCCACCAGCCGCTCTTCTTTGCCGTTCACTTCGTTCTCTCGCGATGTTCTTTATCTTCTCTCCCTCTCCTTCCTTTTGCATCTCTGGCTCTCCTACATTCTTGCGATTCACTGGCGAAGTTGATGCCGAAAATGGGACGCTAACAAATCGACATAAAACGATAACGATGCAATCACTCTACAAATAATCGCTATGTTACCAAGTCGAGGCGACAAGTGCCTATTTGTCAGCGCATACATTATGCACGAATATCTAAGAGCGAGCGATTAGAACACGTGTGAAATCACTTTCTAGACTTTTATATCCTTACGCAATCTTAATATCAAAAAGGGCGTTGAATGTACCGAACAATTTCTAGCGAAATGTAAAACGAGAGAACTTTTCGTGAATTTAAGGTACAATAATACCGAGATGAAAAACCTATACAGTCTAATTCAATATCACAAGATTGGGGCGACACATTCCATTAATAGTTTGATCTGAAGTCGAAGACCAGGAACCTCGCTAATGAAACCGGATGAAATGCCATAAAAGTGGAATGATTCCCTCTCCGGGAGGAAAGGACGTCTACAGAGTTTCACGATCATAATAGCGGCGCAAAACGGAGATAGGATCATGCAGGGAAATGGTCTTCCGCCTGAAGGACTTGGCGCGAGGGAGGCAGGAGGGAAGAGGGGGCAGGCAGCACGTGGCTGTAGGTAAACAAAGCCATACAGGTGCCCCGCCCGCCCACAAGGGGAAGCACCAAAACGGCGGTACGGAAGAAGGGGTTCATAACGAGGGGACGAGGAGGGGCGGGCTGCAGACTGGGGACATTGCCCTGAGTGAATGGAAACGGGGTGATTGATGGTTGATGTGTGATGTGTATTTGTAAATACATAATACATCTATCTATCCCTCCCTCCCTCCCTCCCTCTCCCCATGCATACAAACATATGCATATACATAATAAAAACACGCACACAGAGGGAGATATGGAAGGAAAGGAAGGGGAAGAAGGAGAAGAGGAGTGAGAGTGTGAGTGAGAGTGAGAGTGAGAGAGAGGGTGGGGGGGGAGGGAGGGAGGGAGGGAGGGGGGAGAGAGAGAGAGAGAGAGAGAGAGAGAGAGAGAGAGGAGAGAGAGAGAGAGAGAGAGGGGGAGAGAGAGAGAGAGAGAGGGAGGGGAGGGAGAGAGAGGAGAGAGAGAGAGAGAGAGAGAGAGAGAGAGGAGAGAGGAGAGGAGAGAGAGAGGAGAGAGAGAGGAGAGAGGAGAGGAGAGGAGAGGAGAGGAGAGAGGAGAGGAGAGAGAGGAGGAGAGGAGAGAGAGGAGGAGAGGAGAGAGAGGAGAGAGAGGAGAGAGAGAGAGAGAGAGAGAGAGAGAGGAGAGAGAGAGAGAGAGAGGAGGAGAGAGAGGGAGGAGAGAGAGAGGAGGAGAGGAGAGAGAGAGAGAGAGGAGAGAGGAGAGGAGAGAGAGAGGAGGAGAGGAAAGAGAGAGAGAGAGAGGAGGAGAGAGAGAAGAGAGAGAGAGAGAGAGGAGAGGGAGAGAGAGAGGAGAGGAGGGAGGAGGAGAAGAGAGAGGAGAGGAACGTAGGAAGGAGAGAGGGAGGCGGGGGGAGGGTAGGATCGGGCGGAAGTGGATGGAGTTCCCGTTACTGAAGGATAGGATAGACTAAGCACGAGGGTGAGAGAGGGGGGATCGAAGAATACTGTGGCCCAGGATGCTAACTGCCTGGGCATCCTAGTTTTTTACCCCCGAAATCCTTCATACACGTCATGTAATACACTGAGACAGGGATCTACATAAACATGGTTCCGTCCAGACTTTGCTAGATCTACACCTGAATGCAGCAACATTAACACACACACACACACACACACACACACACACACACACACACACACACACACACACACACACACACACACACACACACACACACACACACAGGATGCAAATGAACCAACCCGGGTGTCAAGACCAAGGTACAACACTTGTACATGCGGCCTGCAGCCCATTTGCTGCTCCAGCCATATTTTGCGTTTGACATGATCTAACTGCCATCTGGTTTTAGAAGAATATTGTTTACATTATTTTCGTAGGTTTGTGGATGAAATCAATATTATTTCTGTCTGTAACGCGCATGTTTAAACAATTCATAAATATGTCCTTTGATCTCTTACATATAACACTGCATGTGTTCACTTTAAGTTTGAACTATATTGTATATTTAAGAACTTTGCAAGAGTAAACAAAATTCACATTTTTCTTATACTACATTACTCCCTTAAAAGGCGATCAATGACTGCTCACAGTTATGTTCTGTGGCCCGCTGTAGACGACGAATTTTGAGCTGAACGCAGCTCAGCGAGGTTTGAGTCAACTACATTTGCCTCCGCCGTTGTTGCTTTTCCTCTTGGGAGATCGGGAAACTTACCTAAAAGCGACGACCATTTCTAAATAGTGAGCCTCGTATTTAACAAACAATGCATAAGGTAATAATACTAATACTAATACTTATACTAATAATCACGATAATAATAATAAAGCTGTAAAAGCACTTTAATTCGTCTAATCCATCTGCCAAATGGAGGCAGAGCCAACATGTACCGTATGCAATATTACTCTTTAACACTAACGGATTTTGACTGTGAGCATTCCCGTACCTTGATAAAGGTGCCGGGATCTCCATCTTCCCACAGTCGGATCTCAGTGTGAAGTGGTAAGCGTATGCCCTGGCACCACTAACAGTGAAATATTCAAGTCATACGTGAAACTTTTTGGCTCAAAACAAACATCATCTACGGGCGAGCTTAAGGGCATTCATAATTTCCATAGAATCTTTTATAAAATGGTTCTGTCAATTTAGTAAAACTACTTCTGCTTCTATAGTAACACAAACATAAACAAAGACATCCAGTGATGCAAGACCTACCCGACTCAGGTGCTCCCTCGTCCTGTGTTTAGGCTTGGGCCCTCGCCTGGCCCCGCCTCCGGCCTCTCGTTGGCTGCAAGGGAGAGACACACATTAGTAACTTGTTGATAACTGAAAGCAGTTCATTCGGACAACTGAAACAAATAATCAGCAACACATGCAACAACCATGGACCCATGTGTGAACATGCATAATTAAATAAATAAATAAAAAACTTATAATTCAGAGAAAATCGCTTCCCCGTGAAAGCCAGTCTCGGTATTCGGTTCCTGACCCCCTCCCATCCCAACCCCCTCACACCGAGAGTCGCGGCAGGAACCCCGAAGGCCCCGTTATCATCGGGCGAGCCCAGTAACAGCACCTCCCCCCCCACCCCGCCCCTCGCCATGACAAAGGCCATCCATCCCACCAAGGCCTCCACGATAACCTCGATCCATATAATTATATCTCCGCCACACTCTTCGGCACTCCTCCTTCCTGACCTCAATTCGAGGGCCACCAGATTTCTCCGCGGTGTCTCCACTCCAGAGAAACGCACATACCGGTAATGTGGAGCGTGTACTTAACGCGAGAGTTTTACCGGGCTCCGTCCTATCCAGGCGCTTTGAAAGGGGCGTCGCCACTCCTCTCTTCTCAATCAAGTTGGCAAGTAGGCCTCCCTTAAGGAACAATGTCCTCTCCTTTTTGCGAACCAACCCGCCATGGGGGTTCCATTAGCAATAACGGGCAAGAACGATGAGCCTATCTAATTACACGTAATCGCCGCGCAGGAAGGGCAATTACGCCGTGCCCCAGCAAGGCCATTAAACCCACTTCTTGGCACTTGAGCGAGCGTCGGCATTGCCTTTCCTCCGGCCTGCGCACCGGGACTATCCTGGCGCACCGTGCAGAGCTTTGCTTTCATTCGTCTGATTTCTAAGCAAGGCTTAAATGATTACGTTCTTTGCCGGACTCGGATTCCCAACTGATGTATGTTACGAACGTCGCACATCTTTTTAATAATGGCTAATGGTAAATAGCATTCTTGAGCACTCTGTCCCTCGCGAATTCACCGAAAGCATTCATTCATTTAGCCTTTGTAGTCAACCTTGTCGAGCTCTGCCAATTGGAGAGACAAGTCAAATGCAAACTGAAGGTACCACTGAAAACTGATAGGAGAAAGTGGATGGACGAGAGGCGGGGAAAAGGAGAATATATAATATGGAATGGATGAAAGAAATCCAAAGTCTCTCTCTTTCTCTCTCTCTCTCTCTTGTATTTTACCCAGCTTATAGTCAAACTAATAATGCGAAGAATAATCTGAATACATTAACTTAAGTTTCTAATAAGCTCCTCACAATTCATCACAACCGTCTAACAATTTGCCTTTTTCGACAGCTCATAAAGAGTATATGTCTAAAATGCGGAGGAGTGTCTCGATCTTACTACTGTAGCATAAACCGGGAATTTTCCCTGAAATCGACTTCAACTTCCCGAGTCGCATCGCATTTCGCATATTCTTTGAGTCGGCCGCGTCCACTCGCAACCCGCTCGAGACTTCGGTAATTGACGCACCGTTAGCGCAACCAGCGAGGCGAGCGCGACCGCCCCGGCATTAGTCTTCCTTCAAGTCCGCACGAAAGACGGCGCCGAGAGCTAGAGACTGCAACTGGAGGCGACAGCCCCTCTAGCGTATTCCTTCCAGCAGCGAGTTTCGGACATGACAGCGCCGCGTTATCCTGTCGGATCTCACAGACAAGGGATCAAATACGGAAATCGAGATAAAAACGGAAATAAATCACGGAGCCGCTTTGTTTAACTACCGTCCATTTCGCCTTACCTCCCATGTGAATCCTTGCGTCCTCCTTCCCGCTCCCTGCTTACCCTTTCGCTCTCGTTTAGTGTTTAAATACAAACGTTTTCTTTACTTATTCTCATCTATTTATTCATCTATTTTCATTTACTTGTTTAGGAAAACTTAGAAGGTAATTCCTACTCTCTCAACCACGCGACCTCGCTGTCTCTTCCCTCGATCACCATGCACCGCCCGTCCTCTTCCCGCCCACATTCCCACGCCCACGCCTGCCTCTCGTGTGACACGCTGGTGCGTGTGGTCACGCCAATTATATAAACATCTCTTTCTCGAGTCAAGTGTTTTTTAAGGATTTTCTGCGGTTAAGGGCAACGTGTAATGAGTGGAACCAACAGCCCGTGCGGAACTCGGTCAATTAACTGTTCGCATGTCGGGGTTTCCGCACTACACGTGGGCGGCGTTCGCTTAAAGAGCACTGCCTTCTACGCTCATCTGCAGCCATATCATATCGAAAAGACAAAACCCTATTACGGCACGGCGTATTCTGTGAAAGTGCACGTAAAGATCTTGTAACCGCCCGTCCTCTTCGTCCTAACAGCACCAACCTGGCTCAGCAAACGCACGCCGACACACATTGTCGCCCCGCCCATCACCTGAGCATCTCCTCCACAGGCTTCGGGCGCCCCACCCTCGTGGGCCAATATTTACAAGGGACAGCAAGTACACGTGGCTACCGCCCACACTCTCCCCGGACTTTTCCGAGTCACGAAACCAAGTCCTGCCGCGGTTTTACAACGAAATGAGTTGTTCTAACGTGAGGACATGCCAACCAAGTCCAGAAGCTACATTCGTATCCCGACTCTAGTCGGCGCTTCGAACTAAGCCTACTGACCCTATACTTAGAGGATTCGAAGACATT
Source organism: Penaeus japonicus (assembly GCF_977035675.1). NCBI lineage: Eukaryota > Metazoa > Arthropoda > Malacostraca > Decapoda > Penaeidae > Penaeus > Penaeus japonicus. The sequence continues at coordinate 17,378,582 of NW_028234430.1, forward strand.
CAGACTATATTTGCTGCCCCTTCCTGTTTTCGGAAACGCCTGTTTTCGGAAACGCTCAAGTCTGTTTTCCATCTGTTTCTGGATGTCTATTTCAAAAGCAACGCAACGCAATCGGGGAGAATGGGAATGGAGGTCATTCTGACTTTTCAAGCATGGAGCTGTGTACTGTCTTGGTGATACTACAAAAGGTTAAACCGAGACGATTAAAAACTTTTTAAAAATCAGTGGCAATTCTATAGCGTATCGCTATGCTTGCAAGCGTAGTTCTAACAGTGATGCTGCGCATGCATAAGGCCAAGGCCAACTCCTGACCAATCAATGAGTCTGGAAACAGTGCTCGGTCAATGTGTTTAGTGACTGGATACATGCAAATATGTGTACAAACAAAGAGGGGAATATGAGAAAGACCAGGAGAGGAGAGAGAGAGCGGAAAGAGGAAAATCAATGGAGCTGATGCCGCACGAGTAGCTTGGAGAGGCAGATAAGCTAAACACTCTTTCGAGTTCCGTGGCCGCGAAAGGCATCCGCATGAGCGAGACGGGCGCGGCTTAACGATATTCCAGAAGAAAAATCGAAGCGGCGTCATGACCGGATAGCAGGCAGCCCCCAACGCCAGAGGGCGGGCCTCGAGCAAGCAAGTGTCCCAAGCGTTTGCATGGACCAGCGAAGAGACGATCTGGTCCAACCAGCGGGGTGGGTTTCTCTCCCTGCCTTCATGACTGCAAACCCACAACGGGTTCGCGCCCGAAACTGGCAGGGATCGTTACAAGGGCTGATGCAAAGAAAACCCTTGGGTTGGACTACACACATAGACAAGATCATAACTCGACTACAACCATGCATGTAAATCGATCAATCTACAAATAAGTCCATGCAGTTATCAATTTCTTTTCTCATTTATTCAGCGGAAAATATATAAACAGAAAATGAAACGACACGAACGAAAAATCAATGAAGCGTATGGTTATACAATAATAAATGATACATGTGGTGCTATTTTAATTAAGAAAATTTATAAAATGCAAAAAGAACCAAATTTATCTCATCCCATTCACTAACGCAGAAGTCCTTTTTTAAGCTCAAACGACAGAAATACATGCAAATAGGTCCTATAGCAACTCGAGAATCCCAAGTGGACCCCCTCGCAAGCGAAGGAAGACCTGCTCGCCCGCAAGCAAAGGACTAGATCTCGACCGAAACGCTGAGTTGCTTCCGGCCGCGCAACCTCCAGTCCTCCACCCGCCCATTGCGAAACCATTAAAACGCCGGGATTATCAAATACCCAATTTATTCCCGACAAACCTGGCAGTTATATCTACTAATGGCTTGTTTCATCCCATCACGGATGAGTAAAAGCGAAGTCTCTGCATGAGAATTAAGGACCGATGAAAGTACACGCTGCTGCTGATGTAACATTATGATTAATCACTGAAATGGGAGAGCGAGGGGAGGGGAGGGGAGGGGAGGGGAGGCGTATGTGTGTTTGTGTCAGGGAAGGGAGGAGGGAGAGGGGGGAAGGAGAGGGAGAAAGGAGAGGAAGGAGAGGGAAAGGGAGAGGAGGAAGGAGAGGGAAAGGGAGAGGGAGGAAGGAGAGGGAAAGGGAGAGGGAGGAAGGAGAGGGAAAGGGAGAGGGAGGAAGGAGAGGGAAAGGGAGAGGGAGGAAGGAGAGGGAAAGGGAGAGGGAGGAAGGAGAGGGAAAGGGAGAGGGAGGAAGGAGAGGGAAAGGGAGAGGGAGGAAGGAGAGGGAAAGGGCTAGGGAGGAAGGAGAGGGAAAGAAAGAGGGAGGAAGGAGAGGGAAAGGGAGAGAGAGCGTGGAGCGGGGGTTGGAAAGTAGAGAGAGGTTGATAGGCGGAGGGCAGGTGAGAAGAGAGGGAAAGGTGCAAGGTAGAAAAGAAGTGCAAGAGAGATACGGAAAACAAGAGAAGAGGAGGAGAATGGGGATAGATACGTACATCATATATTTATACATTTATATATAAATAAACATATATATATAATACATATATACATAAATATAATATATGTATATGTAAATATATGTATATATACATACACATATGTATATATATATATATATATATATATATATATATATATATATATATAGAGAGAGAGAGAGAGAGAGAGAGAGAGAGAGAGAGAGAGAGAGAGAGAGAGAGAGAGCAGAACCATAAAAAGATGTGAAAGGGGAAGGGTTTCCCAATTCTTCCTTATCTACGGCAAAGCTAATCAATGAACGAGCGATAAGCACCTTCCCGAGAGATCCGTCATCATCAATTCGTACTACTCTTGACAGAGCGAACTACTCGTGTTGCTCTTCGTTGCGCTGCGCCAGGCCAAGCGGCTGGCCGTGGAGCGCTGGCTGTTGCACGCCGACTGCCTGTGCGAGTCGCACCTTCACAACAACCAATCGATTCCTGGCGGCTTCTGCATCCACCGTCAAGAGGGACAACCTCAGCTGCACGGACCTTCGCTTCGGCCGAATGCGCTCAGGTCTGACGGGGGGGGGGGTCAGTCGTAACGCAGTGTGCAGAGCGTGCAAAAGCGCCGCCCCTTCAGATGCGAGGCAGACCACGAGGCTACACTCCCGACACGCGTTATCGATGCGGGGGCGGCTCGCGCTGGCCAGAGAACCACGTGGATCGGTCGCTTGCAAATCCTTTTAAAGTTCAGCCTCCGTTTGCACTCGGCCGGGTGGCGAGTGCGGGCGGTGGGGAGTGTGGGCAGGTGAGGCGCGAAGGGGCCCGCGATCCCCAACACCCGGTGACGTCATCGATTATTCGCTGAGGAAAACGCAATCGGGGGCGTCTCGTGCCGCACGTGCCGCACGTGCCGCAGGGCGAACTCTGGCCAAGATGAAGGGGCCAACTTATTGATCCAAACGACGCAACTTTCGGCGTATGTGTCAGCAGCGCCAAGCTCGCCCGATCAAATTTTCTTCGCGATGCCGCAGTGACAGACAGGCTACGTCCTTATGCTACTCGCGGCTCTTAATGTCAATTACTCGACGTCGTGGATTGTGTGTTACGTAAGTGAGTGAGTGAGTGAGTGAGTGAGTGAGTGAGTGCATATATAAATATATAAATCATATTTACTTGTATATCCATACCAAGATGTAAGTTTGCATCTGTGTGTATACATATACATACACACGCACACACACAAACACACACACACACACACATATATATATATATATATATACAAATACACATACAAGTACATGTATACACATAAATATAAATACATATACATATACATATTTATATATATATACATAATCATATATATATACATATATATACATACATTTACATATTTAAATATACATATATATAATTACATATATACATATATATATCAACATATATACATATACATAATTATATAATATATACATGCATATATACACACAATTATATAATATATATGTATATATATACATATTCACATATACATACATACATACATACATTTATCTGTATCTATATATATAGATATATATATGTATATATATTAATTTAAATATATATATTTACATATACACATTTGAATATTAATTATATATATATACACAAATATAAGAAAATATATATATATACATACATATACATTTATAAATATATATACATAAATGTATACATATATATATACATAATTATATAAATACATATATATATACATATATATATGTATAATATATACAAATATATATAAATATATATATATATACAAATATATATAAATATATACATATATATATACAAATATATATAAATATATACATACATATATATATAAATATATACATACAAATATATATAAATATATACATACATATATGTAAATATATAAATACATATATATAAATACATACATACATATATATATATATATATATATATATATATATATTAATCACAAAAAACACAGTAACGTGCACATAACATAATTAATAACACTCCCACTAAAAGAAAGGAAAAAC
>NW_028234430.1:17400066-17402566 GCF_977035675.1 Penaeus japonicus
TCTGGGCGTAAAGCTCACCACTTACAGCAGCACTGTCAACCGCCGGAATAGCGAAACAAGAAGCGAAAGCACCGTTCCTTTCCAAGTGTCCGTTCTCCGCACAGCGAAAGCACCGCCACCACCACCACCCACAGAGCTGGGCCACCTCCGCCTCGCTCTCAGATGGGCACTTTGAAGGTAAATCCGATTCTGCGAGGAAGGCAGCACCACAACATGCACCGCACACACACTTGCACACCAACGCATGCGCCACACCATACCCACCTCTCCTCAAAGGCCTCCAGAAGGCGGTGGTCCAGGATGTTCTCAATCGGCTCCCATGTGTTGTGTCTGAAAAGCAGCCAAGGATGGGGGCGTCAGTCACGTGTGCATAGCGGCCGAAGAGCGGCTGTCGTGTGCTCTATGTGCAATATTTCATGTACTGAATGGGGAAAGTGACTTACTTGTTGGACCAGCCCTTCCACTTGACCAGATACTCCACCCGCCCCTGCAACGGAAACCAAAACAAGTGAGTTGAGCCCTAAGGACCATTTTACTTTTCGAAATTGACGATTGTTTTCAAATCAATAAACTCTCTAAACGTTACCACGTACCCTCCTCACTCTCTTCTTCTGTATGCATTCTGCAGCATACACCCTATCACCCACTAACGAAAGCTCCATGGTTTATCACTAGGGGAAGAACGTAAGCGTCCTCTCCCCGCCACAGTTCCACTCAGACTGAGACTCTGAGGCGCCTCGCTCGCGTACTACGTCACTGCAGGGCTGCCAACATGTGAAAGGCATCGAGCGTATTTTAGTTTCCAATCATTTACACTATGCTCTCTACGTGTTTGGGCTTATTTGCGCCATTCTAATGATTTATTTGTATGATTAATAATCATATGATATAAGCAGTTAGATACTGTTCCGAATTTTATCGATCCTTTATATGGAAAAAATATTCGTTGTAGTGAGTCATTGGGAAGGTACGACATTTTTCCGAACATGTCTCGTACCTTCGTGAAGGATCTTCCAACTCGGAAGTAAAAGGACCCCGTCACTGCGCCGTTTGTTTACATCACATTCCTTTCATAATTCAAAAACTGTTATCCGTATGCCGCGTTCTTACACTGAAATTGACGTAATGGAGTGATTCAACTGCGTCTCCATCGGCTGATCACCGGCATGGTTGTTTCTAGAAAGGCGAGAATGCAAACAGCCGCCGAATACACCAATAACGAGAATTAAAAAAAAAAAAAGATCCAAGGAGGGAAGGAAGGGGAAATTTCTGCCTGGGTGGGGAGCGCGGGTAAAATGGCCAGAAAAAAGGGGAGAGTACTAGAGTGGGATAATGTGAGGTAGACTGTATGGCGGGGCTGCGGCGCATGTGAGAAGTGTGGAAGACCCACTTTCACATCATCTGGGGGTTAGTGTTGGGTGTGCTTTGTGGCCCAGTCGAGTTAGTCGGCATTTACTTTCCTTCACAACGATTGGACTAGATAGAACGGAGTTGATAGGTATGCTTGAAAAGAGAGTATTGAATTATTAAGTGCTCGCAATATTTTTTTTCGCGTACGATTCGTAAGACTACGTGCGCGCTCCGCAAAAGCTACTCTGATCATAATTCTACTACAATAACTAAACTTTGCAAAGTGAAAAAGAAATGCATTCTTTAAAAAAAATCCTTCCATATACGCCTGTGTTCCATCCACTAAACGTGTGCTTAGTATCAAATTTGGTACCTTCTTGGTGGCTATAAGGTCAAATAATGTTAATGGGAAAGTTTCTACGGTAACTAAATTGCATTATAATTTTCTATCGCGTGCTTCAGGTTGGCCACAAAATGGCGATTCATAAACAAGTGATCTTTACTCATTTGCTTTATTCTCCAGTATTATCTCTATTCCAGATTCTAATTGGTGCACGAGCTAGATTGTATCAAATACAAATCGCTTATATGAATAGCATTTCCTGAAGACACTAAAGTAAACCTCATAAGTATTCCTCTATTAACTTTGTACTCGCGCGTCGGCCTCCAGTCGCTGCTCCGTGAGAGGAGAGCTGCACATCAGCCTCGTTACAAATTAGCAGCCGGTAAATCCAGTTTTTAGATCCGTCTATAATTACTTCAAATGCCCCGACGCAAACATATAGCCAGAGTTTCAAATGTTCTAGAGAAATCCGATGTAGACCCGATGCATCTGCACCAAAGGTTAGCTGAAAGAGGTCTCATCATGTTTGGTTCTGGTCCTAGAGAAGTGTGTACTGGAATTCCACGTTAAGCTACTAGGGATAATGCCAAGTGCATATGGTCCTATATGCGCTTTGTCATGACCATGTGGGTAAACAGATTTGTAGAATTATTATGAAAGTATACGCATGCATATTCATACACATGTCCATGCACTACGAAGCGTGGAAAGCTCTGATAAGTAAAAAGCATAGAACAAAATTACTGTTTACAGAATCCATGTTCTAAAGAAGCAATTTTCTTTTTGACTCTTGTGAGATTCATGTTC
>NW_028234430.1:17420066-17427566 GCF_977035675.1 Penaeus japonicus
TAGTATTACTACTATTTTTATCATCATCATTACTATTATTATAATTGTTATTGTCATTACCATTATTATCATTACTATTGTCGTTATTTTTATTACCCTTATCATTTTCATCATTATCATTGGTATTATTATTTATTTTTTCCCATTTTTTAATCCTTATTACGTTTATTATTATCATCAATATTGTTAATATTATTTTCATTATTGTTATCAATATCCTCATTACTACTGTTATCATCATTGTTGCATTGTTGTTGTTACAGTCGTTCTTATCATCATCATTATTATTAATATTGATGTTGTCCTTAATATAATAGTAAGGATAATGATAATGATAATAATTATAATAATGATAACAACAAGAACAATAGTAATGATCATAATGATGATAATAGTAATGATGGTGGTGTTGATGATGATTATGATGATAAAAATAATGATTAAACAATATTATGCTAATAGTGATGATAATGATGATAAAAATAATATTAATGATATTGATAATGGTAGAAATAATAATAATGATGATAGTAATAATGATAATGATAACGGTAATGATAATAACAATGTATAATGATAATAGTAATGATGATATTAACAATGATGATAATGATAATGATAATGATATGAATAATGGTAATGATGGTAATGACAACAAAAACAATGCTAGTAATAGTAAATGGAATGATAATGATAATAAAGATAGCAGTAACATCGATTATCATAATCATCTCATGGATATAGCAGGATTAAAAGTGATCGATTAAACATTATCATGATCAATTTCAATAGTGTTATCATTATAATTATCGCTCTTGCTAATATAAAAAAAATCCGCCGTTGTCAATGATATCATGAACACTTATCAGCTCCTTCTGTAAGGTTGACCATCGGAACTTCACTTGCTACATATATGGTCATCGACTTTATGCAATTAATGTGTGCCTAAAAAATGGTCCATCGCATTACGAGTTTTATAAGAAAAAGTTGACAAGCAAGCACGTGTACTCTATTCTGGGTAACATGGACGAGGCGCCTTACCGAGGAGCGACCCCCACGTCGTGTTGTTAGGTCAGCTCAATCTGTGTAGGTAACACGACGTCCCCTCCTGCCCACCCCCTCCCTTACTCCCCAACACCCTCGCTTTCGTGCGCCCGACCTGAGGACATAAAGAAAATCATATATCATTTATGTGTGTTCCAAATTCAAGGCACTGGAATTTTGGCTCAAGACGCACACACATCTGTCTCCGATCACTTAATGTCGACTTTGCTGAGGGTCGGCTTGTATCACCAGCCCGGGACTCGAGGCGAGGCGAGGCGGGGTGAGAGGGCATAGTTCAACGATACTTTGTACTTCAGTGTCGGTTTTGAGAATAAGATTTTCAACCACCATTATGCATCAGACGGACGGATCACAAGTGGATACTTCGCAAGCAGATCATCAGCCAGAAGGTGGAAAGGGACCAGGCGAAACTGGGCGAGAGGAACGGGCGGGGACCGGCGCGGGGACCCGCTGTGGAAACCTTTTTTGGTCCGGGACCTCCACAAAAGTCTACGTTCCCGCCAAGCAGGATGGCCAGGTATTAATTTTCACTCTGTATATGGTCATGATGCAGAGCTCAATTATCAGGGCTGCCAACATTTCAAGGTGAGTTACGTGCAGACTTTTCCCATCGCAGGGATATGCAATAGGTCCGCGTGGCCATACGATGTTGCAGAAGTCAATAGAGCATGTCAAATCTAACAGTTTTCTATTGATTTCTTTGGCGCCATGCCCCTCGCTCAAACCGCCATTGAATTTATCATTATCAGGAGTTGGAATAATATATCATTAAGCGCGTTGGAAGAACAAGTTATTTCCCGTTGATAATTCGGCAGAGGAAATAAACACTCGCTCGTGTGGTTGGGGCCGGAACACCCGCCCTTTTGCTAGATTTACTCCTGCGTAATTGATACGCCTCGGTATACATCCACCATTTCAACCACTTCAATCTAATTCCGAATGCAACGTTTTCTTGCCATATACCAATGTTTCATTTCCTGTTCCGACCCAACTGCCCCCCCCCCCCTCTTCCCCCCGAATCTCCACCCTTATTAGCCTCAAGGCCCATATCCAGATCGGTAGTTTGCCTTCAGTCTAAGAGCGAGTCACCACCTCCCCGGCCGTGCTCACACCCTGCCTTCACAAAGGTAACCCTGTCTTGCAGCGCACCACACCCTTCCCCGACTCGCCGCACCTTCATTTTGCTCGACTGCTGTTCCGCTCTCGCATGCTCGCTGCCAGCGTGATGCAGTTACGATAAACAGCGACAGCTATCTCATATCTGCCCTGATATCTTCCAGTTTACAATGTGTTCCCACATTTATGATAGGATCTCGCGAACTTTTTTCGTACGAGAACGACAATACTAATAAAACATTTACACATGTAAGATATATATATATATATATATATATATATATATATATATATATATATATATTTATCTATATATATATATATATATATTCAAGTAATTTACATAGCCAAAGCTAAAGGAGACAACAGCACAGTATGTAGAAAGCGGTACAGGTTTCCCTACATCAAGCCGCGTTGTAAAATGTTAATTCATTGATGTCATGATTAATAAATCACTTACTCAGTCTCATTAAAAATGACAATGGAAAGCGGCTGAAAAGAGAAAGGCCCAGGGATAACCTGACCACTTAGCAGCAAGCAGAGTGGAAGAACAATGCGCACATAATGGGCTGCTGTCGATTACGGCCCGTATATTGTCCGGTTATTGGCCGGTCATGACGCAGTTCCGCTTTATGATGGCCGATTATTAGCCGTTATGGTGGTTACTGATGTGTTGTGGATGACTTTGGATTGTGAAACAGGGACTTGTTTATGCCAGAGAGTGTGCTCGTTGGACACACCTGCGGCCGCGCTGGTCTCTGTTGGTATGTGTGATTGTGTGTAAGGTCCCTCGGCCGCAGGAGGTCGCAAGCAACTGAATGGTGTGGCTTTTGCCATTCGAGATGTTAACGCTGTGGGCGGCAAGCGTTGAAGAGTGTGTGAACCAATGCACATCGTAGAGTGCCTTGAACTGTTTAATGAATAACCACTGTTACAAAAGCTCAAATAACGGAAATCACCGTCAGGCACTCGCTTACTCTTGTGGCCGAGTGTACATGTATTATAGTGATCAAAAATAGAATATCCTCCCTGTCATCTTGTACTTGGATAGCTGTCTGTGTTTATACGGGTGAATATGTGTGTATTTACGTGTGTGTGTGTGTGCATATTTATTTATGTACGCATATGCCTATGCTTATGAAAATGCACACGTATTGCACATGCACTGATAGCACACTTATTTTATTTATTTGATATATTTGTGTATGCATTGGGCGTATGGCATAACGGTGTACATTCTTTGTATGCGTGTGTGGTCGTTAGCGATCAAGAGCTTTACACACACCACGTTTACGGCTAAAGCGATTGAACTCCCCCTGAATGTAGTATTAATCGTCGCCAGTGGGGTGCGAGCATGCCTCCCCCCCCCACCCTCCGCACAATGACACTTTTTTGTCTTTTTTGTATTTGCTTTTGGGGACGGAGGCCATCGCGGCGATGCGCACGCTCCGCCGTGCCTCCCGCGCCCAAAGGCCGTGACATCCTTCGCAGCGCTGGTCGTTTCCAGCGCTCGGTCTCTTTCACTGGGAGTATCGCTCGATGGAGATTCTCAGGCCTATTGTAGCCGGCGATGGAATATTAGCTGCGGTCTTTCTCTTTACATTTCATCACTATCTGAAGGAAAGACCATCGATCACAGTTGTTTATTTATTTAATATTTCTCCTACTCTTTGCTTTTCATTGCAGATGGCGAATTGACTGACGATAGGTTAGGCAAGATCTTGAACTAAAAGTTCTCTGAGAATGCAATGTGGACAGTTTGCAGGCCTGCACCCCGCATGCACTCTGCTTGTAATGCGCGGCGACACCTGAGCCATATATACTGATGGGTTTCCGTGTGTAAGAGATAAGGCGCGGGCGGCACCATCGGAGACTCTTGATCAGTCTTACTTGTTAAGAGAAACATTAAGTTTGGTCTACTGAGCATAAGGATGAGTGAGCTTCAGTCGACAGGTTTCCGCGACTACTAGAGGGACTGAATCTCTCTCTCTCTCTCTCTCTCTCTCTCTCTCTCTCTCTCTTCATCCATCTATCTATATCTCACTCTCTCTCTCAAACTCTTTCTCTCACTCATCCATTCTCTCTCTCCTCTCACTCTTCCTCTTTCTTTCTTGTTCTCTGTCTCAATTTCTGTATCTTTCTCCATCCCTTTCTCTCCTATTTCTCTCCCTCTTTGATCTCTTTCTCTATCTCTTTTTCTCCATGTTCCTCCTTTTCTTTCTCTCTCCTTTTACTCTTCACTTTGATCTCTTTCCCCATTCTTTTTCTGGATTGCTCGTTCGTCTTTTGTTCAGCAGTAAATGCTTGGCATGAATCATGAAAATCACGAGTCACTGAACGAGTTGCGAACGAGCAATCTGCAACCGAGCACTGCGAGCGCGAGCAAACAAAGAGGCTGGATTTGCGAGCGTTACCCGTACCTGCTTCTTCTGTTCTGAGCGGCGGTAAATCGAGGTAAAACAATTGCACGCGGGCTCTGTGCAGTGGCAGAGGCTGGTAGATTACGTTGCATTCGAAGCGAAGCTATGAATTGTGAGTTGTTATTTTTCCATAGCACAAGGGCTTATATATATATATATATATATATATATATATATATATATATATATATATATATATATATATACATACATATATATGTATATATATGTATATGTATATATATATATATATATATATATATATATATATATATATATACATACATATATATACTGCATAATATGTGTGTATTGTGTTTGTATATATATATATATATATATATATATATATATATATATATGTATATATTATATATATATATATATATATATATATATATATATTTATATAGGTATGTATGTATACATATGTATATATATTGTATATGTATAAATATATATATACATATCTATGTATATGTATGTATGTACACACACACACATATATATATATATACATATATATATATATATATATATATTATATATATATATATATACATATATAAATGTGCATATATAATATATATATGTATATACATATATGCATATATATTGACACACATACATATATATGTGTATATATATGTATATATATTTATATATATATATATATATATATATATATATATTTTATATATACTACTATATATATATATATATATATATATATATATATTATATAATGTATATATATATATATATATATATATATATATATATATATATATATTATATATATATATAAATGTACATGTATATCCTCTGCCACATTTACCATTATCTGGGAGATTTCTGGCGTGACTCAGTGCACGTCTTGACTCAGTGTCATGACACTGAGTCACCTGCTTGGGAATGCGACTCGCCTTCCCCTCCCTTTTCTGTGGCTGAAGAGCATTTATTGGCTCGCCGTTTTTGCGCCTCTTGTCAGGTGTGTCCTCTCGTGCTGGGAGGTGGCGGTGTGCACGGAGTAGGTTCCCTCGCGAGTGCTATTCCTCGTGCCTGCGATGAGACGAGCCGTCCCGACGGGCGGCGCCGCGTCGGAGTGTTGCCTCGCGCCGCTGCCCAAGGTCGGAAGGGCCGGGAGAAGCCCCAAAGTCAGGCTATTACAATTGAAACTCAGCTCAGAGGCAGTCAGCTTCTTGTTTTCTCGGGTGCTCCGTGGGCATCGGGGCAAAATCCCATCTAACAGCCGCCCATTACCCTGCAGAAAGAACTACAGCGCGCTGTCAAACGCTGACACTCTCTAACAAAAACACTGGCGCACAAACAAAAACTAAACACACGTTCATAGAAGTGACGACATAAGGCAATATTATAAGATATAATATGCAAGATATAAACTGAAAATTATATTGGTGAAATTAATGTCATAAAAGATAACATACAAGATACGCGTAGAAAATTATAATGCCTTAAATAAATTCCAGATGGTAATATCCCATCTGGAGACTACCAATGATAATAATAAAAAGCGTTCCTGATGCCAAGCAATTTCACCGCTGAATTAGAGTGTGCGCTCCAGCCTCGACCATTTTAATAAACCGGCCGGGCCGAGCAGCGGGTCGAGCATGGCCGCAGGCAGCTCGGGGCGGCGCGGCGAAGAACAAGAAAGACGAGGTAGGAAAAACAGCGGAGAGCCGAGGAGGAAATGACAGCGTAAGTGTGATAACTCATGAGTAAAGCTGAGGGGGAGGGGGAAGGGGGAGGCGAAGGTGCACGCTTAGCTCATGTTTCTTTCCCGGGCGAGCCTCGCCTCCGGCCCGTTTCGTTGCGTCTTGCCTGGGTCTTATCGGCGGCCATCGTGGAAACCAAGCTGAAAATCAGCCGGTCGTCGCTGGCCAGGCGGAAGACCTTGTTAGTGTTCGCATGCGCGCCAAGATAGGATGAGTGTGTTCAAATGTGAGTTTCCCATTCACATGGCTTGTCATTTTATGTAAGGTGTGGTTATGACAAAGTTATCCTTATGTCCATCTTTTGTTTTTCCTTTGGTGACCGTAAACGTAATGTCTATAAACATGTATGCATATACATATCATATATGTATGTACATGCATGTGTGTGTGCGTGTATATATATATATATATATATATATATATATATATATATATATATATATATATATATATAATTAATAACACTGCCACTAAAAGAAAGGAAAGAGGGTGTACGCAAATTTAACATAAAAAAATAAACGAAGCTCTGTTTGCCGGCACCAGCCTTAAGGCAACAAAGAGGAGGCTCGGAATAGGGAAAAACCAAATGTATGCAGTAAAAAGAAAAAGAAAGAAAGAAAAAAAATGAGAGGTGACATACAATAAAAATGAAATTATCAAAGTAATAGAAGACTTCTATCGCAACTTATACCACTCAAACGACCAACCACATACGGAGACAAACACAACAATTGGAGATGTTCCAAAAATCACGGTAGATGAAGTAAATAGGGCACTAAAAAGCATGAAAAGAGGAAAAACACCAGGAGAAGACGGCATTAGTGTAGATCTTATTCAAGACGCAGGAGAGATTGCGGCAGTAAAGCTGGAGGCCTGGAAAAGCGCAATAATAATTCTAATACACAAAAAGGGAGACACAAAAGACTTAAAGAATTACCGACCTATAAGCCTCCTCTCAGTAATCTATAAACTGTTCACAAAAATCATCACAGCCCGTATCACCGATATATTAGATTCAAAACAACCCAGGGAACAGGCAGGGTTCCGCAGCGGATTCTCAACTACAGACCATATCCACGCACTAGCCCAAATAAGAGAAAGCAAACGAATGTAGGAAGCCCCTGTGTATGGCATTCGTAGATTATGAAAAGGCATTCGACTCG
>NW_028234430.1:17437566-17440066 GCF_977035675.1 Penaeus japonicus
CTCAACGAGACGAACTATAAATATCATGGATAAGTCAGCCACGGGACAATGCATGACTAACTGTTTCATGCGCGTTGTATGACACACACGCATATACAAATGCACGCACTCACATACACACTCGAGAATGCATACACACACACAAATACACGAACATACAAATACAAACCAGTTCGAATCCATCGTATGACGTCATCCCCGGCAGGTGCAGATGAGCCTAGGCGGCAGGTGTGACGAGGCCCCTGCAAACTGCCCTCACCATTGCCGTGGCACCGACATAGATAGATATTACCACCTCGATTTTATCAGCCTTACCTACGAATCTCTAATGGCAGTTGGCAGTAATAGTATTATGAAGTCACGAAGACGGATGAGTCAGTGGCTGGAGAACTGTGAGTCAGTGTATCTGGTTTGGGATTCGGTAACTATGTCGCGTGATTCACTGATTGTAGAGGTGCTCAAATTCCGCAGTTGTGGTGGCATCGGAGTAACAATTCCGAAAGTATGCCAGTCACTTATCATGAGTGTTTGTGCCACTAACCACGCTGCCAGAGAGGGCTACTCGGGGCAACAACCTCCCCTCTGTGGAATAGCTCCACCGTGCGGAATCGTGGCGATGCGACACCTTGCTGAATGCCCGATGTGTTGGGCATCTGCGAGGCAGCTCGTGCGCCCTCATGCTGACACGACGGCGGGAAGCACGAGGGCTTCACCACGCCCCTCTCTCTCACCCGTGACGCGAGATAAGGAAGTGGACATGACAAGGCTCCAGATAGCTGAGCTGAACACGCGTGCGACGATGATAAAGAGAACTGCCCTCCACTGCAGCATGATCTCACTGAGGGTGGTTTCCTTGCAATGGAAGATGGAGAAACGTGCGTGTGTGCTTTCGGAATAGATTGTAGGGAGAGAGATAAATAGATAAATGGATAGATAGAGGGATGGATCTTTTCGTTGCCAACATAATGCATGAAGATTAAGAGCATGTTAGAGTGAAACCTTTACAGAGTATGAGTATGATATGAATACAAGTGAAAATGAATAGAAGGTGACATTATCAGTTTATTTAAGCGTATGCGAGTAGAAGAGATCCACCGCATTAATGAAGCGGTCACATTTGTGTTGAGTTACTTCGTACACACGGAACTTTTGGAGAAGATGAACACCGCCAGCATTCTCCAGGTCTACCCATTTCACTATTTGTATGGTAATTTAAGCTGTACTTTCATATCATGCAGGACTATGCATGGTTCGAATATCAAGCGCTTACTTATTTCTTATGTTTGTTTGTTTTTTCCCGAATATTTCCCAAGAAATTGAGGAATCTTTATCTAACTCGAGGCAAACTCTGTCGTTTTCCTGTTTATCTTTATTCGTCGCTTATGATGGCAGAACCAACTGATATTATTCATCATACAATACTTTGTTGGTATTTATGAACCACACGGGGGAACCTCAACATTCCTGAGAAGGAGCACGACCGCCTCGGAGCAGGTGGAACAAGCCATACGGCAGCAGGTGGAACAAGCCATACGCCAGTCGCAAGCCATAAACCACTTGTTCGCAAATGAAAGAACATGACTTATCTACCATGGATTCCAGTGTTCTTAATATCAAGGTACTTGGGTAAATATATAAACGGAAATGCACATGCTGTGTGTAGCGGTGAAGCCAAAAGTGACAACATTAATCGTGGCGCTAACAATGCTAAAAACAACGGCGCGACCGCCACCCAAACCATACAGAAGCACTACCAGCAATTGGACTAATGATGAAGATGTATATAGCATGAATGCATACTTGCCATTCATGTATAACAATAACAATGTAAAATGACAATTGAGAAAATATGTATATGTATGTGAAAAGGCTGATGTTGATGACTGCATTGTGGCTTCAGAAAGTCAAATGAAACGAAATTTGCTGTTACTGATGGTACTGATGATAATGATTGGAATATGATTGATGAAAAATAACAAAACTAATGAGAATAATGATAATGATGTTAACAAAAAGTGATGATAGTAATAATTATGATAATGAAAATAATAATGATAATGATAAGAGCGATGAGACCAACGATAATAATGATAATGATGATAATGATAATAGTAATAAGGATATTATTATTAATAATAACAATAACAATGATAATAACGACAATCACGATAATGATAATGACAGTGATTAATATGATGATGATATAACATCAGCGATAGGAACAACAACGATAATGAAAATGATAACAACAACATTGTTATCAGCAACAATAACAGTAGAGTACTGACAACAATGATATCAATGCAAATGTTAATGCGAACGGCCAGTGATGAAATCGATTGCAATGTTACAGCAACACCAACAACAGCAAAACTCTGACCTCAGAGAGACCTTGCTTCATGCCTAGGCTTGTCTGGTAAACACCGGCACCTTCGCAATTGCAGGCAATCAACATCGAGCGAGTTTAATGAGCTTCAGAGAAGACAGAAAGAAGCCAAAG
>NW_028234430.1:17455066-17457566 GCF_977035675.1 Penaeus japonicus
CGAAGGGCACACCATAGTTGACTTTGAGGAGAACAGGGTGTCAAAAAGGTTGGCTGTATCAGCAGGAGTGACACACACACACACACACACACACACACACACACTCACACTCACACACACACATATGTATATATATATATATATATATATATATATATATATATATATATGTAGGTATATCACACACACATATCTATATCTATATCTACATCTATCTATCTATCTATCTATCCATATGTATATATATATGTATATATGTATATATATACATATATATATGGATAGATAGATAGATAGATGCAGATATAGATATAGATATGTGTGTGTGATATACCTATATATGTATATATATATATATATATATATATATATATATATATATATATATATATATATATATATATATATATATATATATATATATATATATATATATCATCATCATCATCATCAGCCTGTATCATTCCACTACAGGACGTAGGCCTCTCTCAATCTTTTCCAGTCATTCCGGTCTTGTGTCCTCTAATTCCAGTTTACTCCTGCGAAATTCGCTATTTCATCCCGCCATCTAGTCATTGGTCTTGCCTAGGTCTCTTTGTGTCGTGTATTACCCATTCTGTTGTTTTCTTTGTCCACCTGTTGTCCTGTCTCCGATATATGTGTCCAGCCCACTGCCACTTTTTCTTTTTGATGGTCTTGAGTATATCCTCTGCTTTTGTTTGTTGCCTGATCCATATGGCCTTTCTCTTGTCTCTTAAGCTAACTCCTAGCATAAGCCTTTCCATTCCTCTTTGGGCGCTTACTAATTTCCTCTCGAGTGCCTTGGTCGTAGTCCATGTCTCTGATCCATATGTCATGACGGGGAGGACACATTGGTCAAAAATCTTTCTCTTTAGACAGAGTGGCAGACGTTCTCGTAATAAATTACTATGTGTACCGAAGGCACTCCAACCTAGCCTGATTCGCCGTTTTATCTCGGCTTCGCAGGATGTACTCGACTGAATGAGTTGCCCTAGGTATACAGACTCGTTCACTGCTTCTAGTACTTCGTCCTGTATTTGTATTTGCTTAACTGGTGTTCGACTGTTGAACATGACTTTAGTCTTTTTCATGTTCATTTTAAAGCCAGTCTTCAGACTTTCCTTATTCAAATCGCTTATTAATTGTTGTAATTCATCTGCTGACTCGCCGAAAAGAACAATATCATCTGCAAATCTTAGATTGCTTAAGTGCTCATTCCCTATTTTCATCCCTCTCTCCTTCCAATCTAACTTCTTGTATACTTCCTCCAAGCAAGCTGTAAACAGCTTCGGTGAAATGGTGTCGCCCTGCCTAACACCCTTATTTATTGGTATTTTATTGGTTTCTGCGTGGATTTTGATGGTCGCTGTACCATCTCTATATATGTCCTCTAATAATCTGCAATATATTTTCTCTACTCCTTGTTTACGAATTGTATCTAGTACTGCAGATATCTGTACCGAATCGAATGCCTTTTCATAATCTACGAATGCCATATAGAGGGGCTTCCTATATTTGTTTGTTTTCTCCCTTATTTGAGCTAGTGTGTGGATATTGTCTGTAGTTGAGAATCCGCTGCGGAACCCTGCCTGTTCCCTGGGTTGTTTTGAATCTGATGTATCGGTGATACGGGCTGTGATGATTTTTGTGAACAGTTTATAGATTACTGAAAAGAGCCTTATAGGTCGGTAATTCTTGAAGTCTTTTGTGTCTCCCTTTTTGTGTATTAAAATTATTATTGCGTTTTTCCAGGCCTTCGGAGTTTTACCGACGCTTAGACATCTGTTTTAAAGACTGGCCACTTTTACTGCCGCAAACTCTCCTGCATCTTGAATAAGATCAACATTAATGCCGTCTTCTCCTGGTGTTTTTCCTCTTTTCGTGCTTTTTAGTGCCCTATTTACTTCCTCTACCGTGATGTTTGGAACGTTTGCAATTGTTGTGTTTTTTTCTCTGTATGTGGTTGATCGTTTGAGTGGTTTAAGTCGCGATAGAAAACTTCTATTACTTTGATAATTTAATTTTTATTGTATGTCACCTCTCATTTTTTTTTCTTTCTTTTTCTTTTTACTGTATACATTTAGTTTTTCCCTATTCCGAGCCTCCTCATTCTTGCCTTAAGACTGGTGCCGGCAAACAGAGCTTTGTTTATTTTTTGTATGTTAAATTTGCGTACACCCTCTTTCTTCTTGTTTATCGTCTTAGTCAACTCTGCTGATTCTATCTTGTCTCTGATTGATGTTATTTTCATGTCCCTACGCTGTTTCATAAGCTCTTTTGTCTCCACCGAAAGCTTACTAAACTTTTCTTTTTCGTCTTTCTCCCCTATTTCAAGTGCAGCTTCCGTTAATATCTCACTGAATTGGTCGTTCATTTGGTCTATGTCAAGATCTTCTTCGAGAGCTGAGTATTTGTTTCGTCGCCCTATTGTTAATGTTGATTATTTTAACGAGAGGCTTCTGTATGAGCTTATTTCATT
>NW_028234430.1:17467566-17470066 GCF_977035675.1 Penaeus japonicus
GCATTTTTTCCGGTGCGTAGGATTTAAGGTATCCTAAGTGAAGACAATCTGTTTACCTGAATCAGTATAAAAAGTTACAACATTGTATTTCAAGTACCGGCCATAAGGCAACTTGCAGTAAACACTTACTGATCTATATTTGAAGTGTTGTTGGTGGCACACGCTTCATTTTTCACCTTTTTTTGTCTACAGGTTTTGCTTTAGGATGTTCTCTAAATCACCTGATAAATACAATATAATTTTTTACTTAATTTTGGTCCGGTTACTCCACAGAATGAAGGCGTTTGACGTCAAGTTCCTATATTTTAGCTCATGACTTAATCTTTACGCTATGACTTAATCTTTATACCCTGATTAGCCTGTACATTAGCGAGACAGGTGTGCTATAAACGCCAGTTATCTGTACATCACCAACAAGGATTTAATTAAATAGTGAATCGTACCTATCTTGTTTAGCCCGAAGTGAATGGATAGACGAGGGTCAGAAAGAGTCTGCAGTCATTAAGAAGCCTCGTCGGATTAAGTTAATGTCGCAGACGAGAAGAAATGTGCAATTGATTTAAAAAGGTCAAAGTGAGAGCACTGTCAAAGTCGACGTCTCTATTCCTGAATGAAGGCAAAGAATATAGCGCTTTTATCAAATGGCAGAAAAACACTTTACAGCAGTGACTCCCAAAGTGTGCGCCGCCATTATCTCCTTAGTGTGCCGCGAAAATGATAGGATTTTGCTAGATTTCGAGAATTCCTCACACTGATCTGCGACAATAAGTCTAAAACTATAGTCTAAGACTCTCTCTCTCTCTCTCTCTCTCTCTCTCTCTCTCTCTCTCTCTCTCTCTCTATATATATATATATATATATATATATATACATATATATATATGTATATATATACATATATATATATATATATATATATATACATATATATATATATATATATATATATATGTATTATATATATATATGTTATATATATATGTTTATATATATTATATATATATATATATATATATATATATATATATATAATATATATATATATATATAATATATTATATATATATACATACATATATATATATATATATTATATATATATATATATATATATATATAATATATATATATATATATATATATATATACATATATCAAAGGCCAGGTGTGCCGCCAAAATATTGGTTGTCTCTTAGTGTACCGTCATACTAATTAGTTTAAAAACCACTGCTTTACAGGCAGGTACTTACTACTTTGCAAATCATTGTTGCTAGGTGTCATGAGCATGTCCTTTTGATTACATATTCAAACACTTTAGAAATCTCAGTCAAAACTTCAGCCTTTCAACGAAGTTTCGTGATCAGTAAGCCACTTTAGATGCTCTTAGCTGATTTGACCCAAACTTCGGGGGTCACTTTGGGCCAAGGAAGGCCCTACACTCCTTTTCAGTCACAATATAAGGCCATAATCTTCAGCTGAAAATACACCGAGAGAACATGTATTGGAATTGGTTTTGTAAACATTTCACATATCCTTAAACGCCAGCGCAGACCCGCGTGGAAGCTCTTCTAACATCTGCCATAATTTTAAAAGGTAAATTGTTCGGCCTAAGTAGTTAACACAGTTTCATAAACGCCATTGAACACGACCCTCAACACCAGTTTTTGAACGGCGTCACTTAGGGCGGAAACATCATTTCTGCGTTTTGCTGATGATATTTAGGAAACTTATTCAGATCATTTCGTGTCAGAAAGCTGCACTGCACTATTTTCTATATTTTGCATATTCTTATTTTGATTTTACTCTGTTTGTTTTCATTATTATAATTATCATGATCTATTTATCTTATCACTACCATTTGATTGTAAAGCAATGCTTGAACAGGACCTGATAATGTAAGTTACATTCAGATTTTACTAGCTCTTTTTTTTTTTTATTATAATTTATTTTTTACTATCCTGTACACATAAGTAACATGTCACTGTTGCACAACCGCATACTCATTATAGTTATAGATCTGAGAACATATGTGATTATCAACGAACCTGTCTTGTCGGGGCCTTTTCACCGCAGACAGATTGTGATTTCAGACAGGAATTTCAGTTATGTTCTCCTTCTTGAGGAGCGATTCTGTATACCGATTTTGTATATATATATATATATATATATATATATATATATATATATATATATATATATATATATATATATATATATATATATGTGTGTGTGTGTGTGTGTGTGTGTGTGTGTGTGTATATATATATATATATATATATATATATATATATATATATATATATATACATACATATATATATACATATATATATATATATATATATATATATATATATATATATATATATATATATATATACACACACACACACACACACACACACACACACACACACACACACACACACACACACACACACACACACACACGTTCAGGAAGAAGATGCTCTTTGAACGGATTGTCCATCAATCGCACTGA